>NC_089753.1:10969129-11006629 GCF_040412425.1 Macrobrachium rosenbergii | reverse complement strand
TTTGGATTATTTTTTGCTCTGGTTTTTAAGTCATTTTTTTCTCATTTCCGAAGGTACGTCTTAGCAAAGCATTATGAAGATTCAGACGAAGTGTGTTGGAGGCTTTCTCACTTGAGTAATGAACTCTCTCTCTCTCTCTCTCTCTCTCTCTCTCTCTCTCTCTCTCTCTCTCTCTCTCGTGACTTGCCAGATTGGCATGCTCCGTTAAATTTTTTTTTTTTCATATATTGATGCAGTGCGCTTCGAGTTCCTTATATGATATTTAAATCCTGAATTCGTTTGAAATAGGTAAGATTAAAAAAAAGAAAAAGATAAAAAGAAAGATTGGGTAATTCTCATATTTTCTTAGTATAAAATATTTATAGATAAATAGGAGACATACTAAGTTTCCCTTTCAAAATGAGCCTTAGATGGAATGTCAGGCCCACAAAGAGAAATTCTTAGTGTTTTGAAAAATGATTAAAGGGGGTTTCGCTTAATTCTTGGTTCACGGTGCACTAGACATTCATGCACATAAGCACATATTTCGTATCATTTTGATAATTAATATATACTGGCATTTATAAACAGGCACATAGGTGTATATATATATATATATATATATATATATATATATATATATATATATATATATATATATATATATATATATATATATTGTTTATAGCCAATTCAGTCATCCTTTAAAACTCCTTCCTTATGAAGTTACCAACACTTTCGTCGTTATCATAGATTTTAGACGTTAATATATTTGTATATATACATACATACACACACACACACTATATATATATATATATATATATATATATATATATATTTTTATATATATTATAATTCTCAGCCCCTCTAAGAGGGTGCTCCAGAATATGTAGGTAAGTATTCAAGTATGTATGTATGCTGAAGAACGGAGGTTACTGCTGAGCTTAGATTAGGATACTGGGCAATTATCTATGAACTAGAAAATTTATCGCATCCTTCGTTGCTAGGACCGCCTGTATCCTTGTATTCTTCCTTCTCCCTCTTCTTGTCTTCGGGCCAGAGCTACAAAATGGCAGTAGATTGCCCTTTATTTGGGTATATCAATTCTTTGTATAATTACAGCATGTGAATGCATTCGAAGGTGACAGTGCCACTGACAAGAAAGATATCCATACAGAAGTCATAATAATGCTGATAGCAAGAATGCGAGACAGGGATGGATGCTATAAAGAAAGCTATCAATGTGCAAGAGTCCAAAACATATTAGAAGGTATTGACGTATGCTCAAGACCCCGATTAATAAGGGCTCTGTGCCCATCGTCCGTTCTAAGCTTGCAATCCCATTAAATAGCGCCGTTGTTTTATGAGCCCCTGTGGGATTTCTTCAAGAATGGAGAGGTGAAATAAAAAGGGCTGCTCATTTTCAAGAATGGAAAGATAGTGTTGATCAAGACCGTCTTGGTGTTGATATAGAAGGATAGTCTCCGTAGTGGGGGGATACCCGTCAGTGTTCCTCATGCAGTACACTGTAGGCATTACTCAAGGCAAGGCCTATAGACCTTGACTCAAGGTTCTTTGCAGCGTCCCATCGGCCCCTAGCTGCAACTCCTTTCATTCCTTTTACTGTACCTCATCTTACTTTCCACCCTCTCCTAACAATAAGATTCATAGTGCAATTGCGAGGTTTTCCACCTGTTAAATCTTTCAAAGCTTTTACTAGTGCTGAATGACTTCCTAGGTCCCCAGCGCTTGGCCTTTGGCTAAATTCTGTAATCTATTCTGTTTTAGAAGGCTAGTTTTTGAGAGTACAAAAGAAGAGAGGAATCATTGGAGAGCTGAGTATTTTCAAGAAAGGAAAGTAGAAAGCCAAGGCAATTTTAAGAGCAGAAATGGGAAGAGTTTAAGAGGAAAGGAATTTTATGGGAGATAACTTTCGAGAGTAGATATTAAAAATAAAGGCTGATTTTCAAAGTAATCTTTAGGAACAGACGGGAGGAAATAGATAATTTTCAAGAATAGCTTGACGAGAGGAGTGATTTGAAAGATAGTGTTCAAGATTTGAAACAGAAAAGGAAGAACGGAAAGATCTAGGGAACAGTCGAAATTATAATTTTTATGAAGAAAAATAGTAAAGTGAGATCATTTTCTAGGATAGAGTAAAGAGTGATTATTTTCAATAGCAAAGGTGAAGATAGTCATCCCAGTACCGTTATCTAAACCATAATGGTAAACATTTATGTATATGCTATGTATATTGTCACGTTAAGTGATGGTTTTGCAGTCGTTACATATATATATATATATATATATATATATATATATATATATATATATATATATATATATATATATATATATATATGTATATATGTATATATATATATATATATATATATATATATATATATATATATATATATATATATATATATATATATATATATACACAGAAACACACATACACACACACATGCACTAGAGAGGGGAAAGATGCTGGGTTAATGTAACAAAGTCAGAAAGCTTTGGAATAAAAAAACACAAACTATCCTTTTTTGTGGTTCTCGTTAGTAGCACCTTTGTCCATCATTTCCCAAATAAGGCATATGACGGCTGTTGAAAACATGAGGAGACTCACGTTGTAGGAGCATTGTAGCACATACTTTTTTTGTTTATTTTTTGTTTCTTTTTCGCCACAGGGATATAGGTTACATGTCTTTGTACCCTGACTTTCGTTCTGTTAAGGAGTTAGCCGAGTATTGAATATTCACCCTGGATTATGTTAACGTAATTGCTTTGCCCTGGTTTGCTCGACTGTAAGATTTCTTCCTAACTTATATTAACTTATCTTGCATTTTATTACGTTGGGCTGTCCTTGTGCCAGTATTATTTGCTGCTCCTTGGTGACCCCTTAGGAAAAGGTCTCTTACTTGTCTTCACATTTCATCTTGAAAGGCGTGTGATGTTTGAGATAAAATGGAATAAATTCCTTCCAGGTATTTATAAGTATCTCGTTATTATGCAGCATGGCACAGTATTTATTGAGCTCAAAGACCGCCACGATATGCCTCCTTCGCTAAGCACGAGACTTAATTGCTGAAGTGAACTGAGGACATTCCAATGATCAGGGCTAAATGAAATGAAGAATGCTGAAAGTAAAAACTTGTCTTTGGGTAATTGCCTCCACACCTTATTATTATTAAGGTTGTTGTTATTCATATTATTATTATTTACTGTAGTCAGATTTTGAAGCCGACAGTTAATATCACAACTGATGTCACTGACAGATATTTACTGTCAGTATTTATTTTTAGAGTGCTGAATAGAGTAAATGTCCAATGCTACAATATCATTATAACATTACGTCAGTGTAGAAGTAGTAGTTCGTGTAGTACTGATAACAATAGAAGTTGAAGTAAAAAAACAAAACGCCGACTTCTTTTTTTTTCCTACGCAACATAGATACGGAAACAGTCATTCTAACATCGTTTGACACCGGTACCTGAAGTTTACCGAGACCTCGTGGACTGCTGTCGACCATTTTGTGACAGATTGTCATCGACCGGGAGAGAGACTATGTAAAGAATTGGACATTACACACCGCCATTTTCTTTTTTACCGCCCACTATTCTCACGTACCGGCCATGCCAGGTGTTGGGCGGGGAATGGACTTTGAGTGTCTGTCTGTGCGTGAGAGAGAGAGAGAGAGAGAGAGAGAGAGAGAGAGAGAGAGAGAGAGAGAGAGAATTCCGGGAAAGCTTTTGACGAAGGAACTTCCGGTGAAGATTGATGTGCTTTGTTGGGGATAACTTTGGAGAGTATGAATATTCAAATAAATAGATTATATATACTGTATATATACACATATATATATTAACATACTAAATATATAATGTATATAATATATATAATATATATATACAATATATAATATATATATATATATATATATATATATATATATATATATATATATATATATATATATATATATATATATATATATATATATATATATATATATATATATATATATATATATATATATATATATATATATATATAATATATATATATATTATATATGCATATATAATGCATACATATTACATGTCTGCTACATGAACGAAGGTTCAAAGGTAAAACAAGAAAATTAGTCACCTATACATTCATTCCTTAACTAATGAGCTGAAGATAAATCCCTGGTCAGGAAAAACACACACACACACACACATACTAATGTATCCACTAACATTTCAAGCAATACGTACAGCAGATGGCCAAATTTATCATTCTGTGATACTCCAGGAAAGTCATTTGAACTTTATTGCCTTTCTTTCATAAGTAACCTCAGTTCATCCTTGCTTTTTATTTTATTTGGCGGGGTTTTTATATTCATACCCTCTCTCTCTCTCTCTCTCTCTCTCTCTCTCTCTCTCTCTCTCTCTCTCTCTCTCCGTTACCATGTGTTAAGGAAGCATTGTACTGTATCTTCTATGAAATATTTTATGATATTTCGCTCGGAGATTAACATGAAGTGCAAGATTTCGCACTCATCTCGAGACCAATCGAACCCAGAGGAGATAACACAGTAATATTAAGAAATCGAGAAGTTAAGAGGCCATTCGGGGCGTCGCAGTTGAGCCATTAGTAGTTCAAGTTGAACTACTTTAATTCCAATAAGTTTTATTCTAGGATGACAAAGTTTATTTCCTTGTTATTTTATAAGTAGATGGCTCTGACTGTACAGTTCTTTGTATCTTTTTTCTTATTTTGCTAATTTTTTATGATTTTAGTGTTCAGGTTTTATATATTTTTTTATTTTAGTGCAACTTTAAGGATTTATTTACGATCTTCATAATTTTTTTTTGCACGCAAATATGATAGAGATTTAAACTATGGCAATTGCATATATATATATATATGTGTGTGTATATATATATATATATATATATATATATATATATATATATATATATATATATATATATATATATATATATATATATATATATATATATATATATATATATATATATATATATATATATATATGTATATATATGACAACAATAATACACAAATTTATATATATATATATATTATATATATATATATATATATATATATATATATATATATATATATATATATATATATATATATATGTACATATATATATGTGTATGTGTGTTTGTGTTGGCATCTCAATGTAATGGTATCGCATTCCGTAATTACATGGTTTTTTATTCTCGTTGATTACTTGTTTTGTTCGTTGAGCTCCATTAAAAGTTACTTTCACAAAGTAAACTTTTAATGGTCTGTTGAATCTTATATATTCACTTCCATTCTTTATATAGCAATATATTTTCGGACCATTTTGAGTTTTCCTTCTGTACGAGTATTTGTTAGAAAATCTTTCAGGTATCATTTACGCTCTTTTTCCTCATTTGGTGGGTGATCTTCCATTGTCATTCATATACACATTGGGTGAATATTATTTTGCGAGAAAAATCCTTATCTGGATTTACTTTACTTCAAAGAGAATTATTTTTGATAAAAGATCATCAAGATGTATTTTCCCTTTAAATTAAATTTTTCAGTTGTTGGGACGCCAATTCTTAGAATGAAATAAATCAGTCACTCACTCTGGTGGCCTCATTGTGCGTCATTGTTGCTGGTGATAGACGTGGACAAATATAACGGTTTAATCAGATACAGTAATTGATGTCCGATGTTGGTGGCGATAGCTTTTGTGACGATAGTTTATTGAAAAGTCAGCCGTGAGGAAGACATTTTACCACTGATAGATTATTTGAGCAACTAAAGTTTTGCCGACCTCATGCGATGTTGGTGTAAAATTTAAGCAGTTAATCTGAGCTTTTCAGGGTAAATTTTGATAGATGCTTTATTTCAGGCATCGATGACCGAAGCTATTGTGACGTTACTTAATAGAACTGTCAATCACCATCTCACTATCACGGTGAGCTCAGAATTATATAAAGTCAGTTAATCCCAATTTTTCAAAATCGGTTTCAGACAGGTATCACTTACTCAGCCACACAATTACCCAGTCCACCTTTTCAGTCCTATTGGTGTGTGCTACTCTCAGCGGTGACATTTCAAATCGCTGACAGGGACATGAGAAACAGATCAGGTCACGTAGTATCGCCTTGCACGATGACGTCATAGTGACATCATCTATTCTAGAAAGGTTACGGGGAGTTATGTGTGCCTGAAATGCTGACATTGATGAAAGGGAGATTGCTGAGTTCGACCGTCAGCGTTGCTTTGAGGTTTACTTTTTATTTATGTTTTTCTTGTTGAATATAATGGTGATAGAAGAAGTATATAGTCGTAATATTAATCTGGATAACAAAAACAATAGTAGTGAAAATGATGACTACAAAAAAAAAAAAAAAACAGTAGTAATTATGACAACAGTAATAGTAGGAGTAGGAACGATATAGCAGCATCAGAAGTACAAACACAGTAGTAGAAAATAAAGACTTAAAGTAACGAGAAGTTACAAGAACAACAACGACAGATAATAAAATATATGCCCAGCTACTTCAAGATACCACTTGCTTCGGGCACCTTGGCATTTCTTGACAAAAGCAATTGATCCAAAAAGGTTGAAAATCGCATTCCTCTCACCTTACGAAGAACCCTTAAAAGCCTCGTGACTCATTACCAAACCTTTCGCAAACCAGTGACGGTGAAGGAAAATTGGGGGAGAGAGAGAGAGAGAGAGAGAGAGATCCTATTTTTACCCCCGTGTGTCTATGAGAGAGAGAGTGACGCATAACTAGTGACAGGTCAGTGTGTTTTTAGAAAAAATAGTTGCAGAGAGAGAGAGAGAGAGAGAGAGAGAGAGAGAGAGAGAGAGAGAGAGAGAGAGAATTCTTTGTAGCCAGAAACAAAGCATAATTATTTAAGGGAGGATTTTCCAACGGCGACTTGTAAGCTGATCATCCCACGCCCCTTTGTTACACAGAAAATAAAAATTAAAATTCTTCATGGAACAACTCTGGAGTGAGAAAGAAGGAGAGAGAGAGAGAGAGAGAGAAGAGAGATTGAGAGAGAGATGTAGAGAGTACAAATAATATGTATATATGTACAGTATATATGTATGTATATATATACAGTATATTTATATATATATATATATATATATATATATATATATATATATATATATATATATATATATATATAATATTTATATGTATTATGTATAAGTAAAAAGCCACAGTAATGTATATGGGCGACTATATTTTTCCAAAATACAAGAAGTTTAAAAAAAAAAGGGAGCTTTGGACCGTTTGTACAACGGTCTGAAGAGGGCCGTTGTGCAAACGGCCGAAAGCTCCCCCTTTATTTTTTAACCTTTTTTGTATTTTGGAAAAATACAGTCGCTCATATGCATTATTGTGGCTTTTTATTTGTTATTTCCGGTCACAGTATAGTGATGCACCATAGATATGTACGTATGTATGTATGTGTATATATGAAAGAGACAGAGGCTAAACGAATGAGTAAATTTCCTTCGATAGAGAAAAAGAAAAAGAGAAAACGAAACGAATAATCCAGATTCCCTAACCGGAAAAAATGTCGCAAAGAACGAGTCGGGAAAATATCAATCCATCTCTCTACCTATCTATCTGACTGCAGGACGGCGGCTTATCGAACCCAACGCGGTCTGCGAGCGACGCGTGCCGTAAATCATTTTGCTCCATCAGATTCCCTGTCTCGATATCGCCATATGAGACAGACTGAGGAGGAGGAGGAATATTCAACCTTTTTTTTTTTTTTTTTTATATTCTGTCAAGACGGGAAATAGGTAGAGTGTTTATTTTCTTTCTTTTTTTGAAGAGGCCTTCATCTTGAAGGTGTGCTATCAAACTCTGTACTACGTCGTTTGTGTAGAAAAGTTGGATGACTGATTGTTTTACCTTAATAATAATAATAATAATAATAATAATAATAATAATAATAATAATAATAATAATTGTGAAGAAATCATCCATAGTTGCGTAGATGTAGATGTACATTAGAAATATATAATATATATATATATATATATATATATATATATATATATATATATATATATATATATATATATATATATAGTTCTAATATACATTTACATTTACACTACTTTGGATTTCTTCACCATTTTAGTGGCACATTCTGTTATGAATAATAATAATAATAATAACCATAATAATAATAATAATAATAATAATAATAATAATAATAATAATAATAATAATAATAATAATGATAATGTTAAAATAAACAATTATATGTAGATTTTTAGTTATAATCGAGTTACTGGAGCTAAATTTGCTATGGAGGGCTTATTCACGTTTATATAAATAAATTTTTTATATTGATACACAAATTACATGATATGTCTATACACACACACACACACACACACACACACACATATATATATATATATATATATATATATATATATATATCAACATAAAGTAATTAGTGTGAGCGTTCAAAGTTTCTTACCATAACGTTTTTTCCTCGTATGTTGGCTCCAGGTGTTAGTCTTCCGGATTTCAGTGCGTCTTTTGGGATGAGGCCGCTAGTCTCATTCTCGTTTTCACCACTGTTGCGACCTTCAACAAACGACGAACTTCAGGTACCTGTGTCTTTGTTGTTTAGGTAGATCAACAGGGCCACAATGAGTTCCTAACTAAGCGTGATCCTCCTATTGTCCTCTTCTAGTATTCGAACTGAACTGGGATCTTCTCGTGTCACGATCTAGAGTGCTTTTAGTGACACCAATAAGATATATATATATATATATATATATATATATATATATATATATATATATATATATATATATATATATATATATATATATATATATATATATTACATATAATATGTGAAATATACCAATTCGCTTATATAACATTTGATCCCCACAGGGACTAGTACTGAACACGGCGAAACACATTTGACCCCCCAGGGGCTAGTACTAAACACGGCGAAACAGTGTAGATGAATCACTGTTTCGCCGTGTTTAGTACTAGCCCTCGGGGATCAAATGTTCCTAAGCGAATTGGTCATTTCACATATTCCTTGTAAAACACACACACACACACACACACACACACACATATATATATATATATATATATATATATATATATGTATATTTTGTCTGTTGAAATATGTATTTTGTGTGTGTGTGAATATTTTGCTATACAGTAGTTTTGTTGTAAACATGCTCAGGAAATAGGTGCGATATTAGTATGTATATGTGTGTGTATGTGTATGTGTGGATTACAACAAAATATTTCAGGCACATTATGGCATTTTCTTGAATCATCATTAATAATAATGATTATAAAAACAATGAGCGGGTTATGGGGAATGACAAAGATTTCGAAGATTGCGTCTCATCTTATCGTCGACGTAGGTGTGATGAATGAAAATCATCAAGAAATCATTATATTCATATTCAAAGTTATCTGAATGTATGCTTTATAGTTAAACTCGAAAACATTGCTCTTATTTTCTTTTTTGCTGATGTTCGTTTGTATTATTGTGTTATTGCTATCATCATAAAAATACAATGTGAAAAAATGTTCATGCTAAAAATATTTTCGGGATTAAGATTTTCAGCTGTTTTCACAGACAGGTATTATAAGACATGTTAGAGCACTCGACTATCGCTAGAAAAGTCTTTATTATTATTATTATTATTATTATTATTATTATTATTATTATTATTATTATTGCCAGAACCATTAGATACAATGATTTTCTCGACAAAATACGTTATCACCATTTCGAAGGAAGACTGGTAGAACACTGATGATATATGATACGTTTTTACTTAATAAAAAAGTGAACGAATGAATGGAGTCAAGAGAAATGATGTATATTTTCTTCACATATGACGTAAAGTCCTCTGTAGGTCACGAGAAGGAAAATATGTACATGATTTCGAAGAAAACGCAGGTCGTCCTTGTAATGTATCCGATGAGACGCCGTCACTATCATCTTCATCGTCCTCAGCTCGTCATTTGCTTTGCTATCATTAACATCATCTTTATCATCGTCATCACCGGTGTCTTTTTTTATCATTGTCGTCACCACCATCGTTCTCATCTTCATCTTTTTTCCTCAGCGCCGTCGTCATTATCACCACCATTGATTTTCAGCATTGTCATTATCATCTTTTTCTTCAGTGCCGTCATCATTATCATCATCATCATCTTTTCCCTCAGCGCCATCATCATTATCATCAACATTGTGTTTTTCAGCATTGTCATCATCATCATCTTTTTCCACGGTACCATCATCATTCTCATCATCATCATCATAATCATTATCACCATGGTCTTTTTCAGCACCGTCATCACCATCATCGTCTTTTTCCTAGGTACTATAACCAGTCTCATCATCATCATCATTTTTCCTCGGTACCATCATCATTCTCATCATCATCATCATCATCACCATGGTCTTTTTCAGCATTGTCATCACCTTCATCATCTTTTTCCTAGGTACTATCATCATTCTCATCATCATCATCATCATCACCATGGTCTTTTTCAGTATTGTCATCACCTTCATCATCTTTTTCCTAGGTACTCTCATCATTCTCATCATCATCATCATCATCACCATGGTCTTTTTCAGCATTGTCATCACCTTCATCATCTTTTTCCTAGGTACTCTCATCATTCTCATCATCATCATCATCATCATCATCGTCATCTTCTTCCTCAGTATCATGACCATCGTCCTCAGAATCATGAGTATCTTTTACTTCATCTTCAGCATCATAAACAACTAGTATCTGCCTCCATCTCCCCTCAGCAGCAGCAGCAGGAGCAGCAGCCATGGAACGATCGTTTCAGCTGCGGACGCTCTCCGTCTGCACGAGCGGACGAACCTGAGATAAAAAAAAAAAAAAAACAGGATATTTCCACATCCTCGGCTTGAATTTGACTAAGATACGTTTAGACTGCTCGTAAGCGTTTCTTTACTTATTTACTTGTAACTGTGACTAAATTCCTGCAATTTGAGGCCAGAGTATAAATACCTAAAGGTGGTTGGTCTAAAATTCATGCTTATATATATATATATATATATATATATATATATATATATATATATATATATATATATATATATATATATATATATATATATATTTTTTTTTTTTTTTTTTTTTTAATTTCGATAGGGTTTAGGTAACCAAGGATTTTTACATTTTTATTTGAATTAGACATAGGTAGATACGTACTGTAATATATTTAGAATTTTATTTCTTTTTCACGGTATATTTCTGAAGCGGACATGTGTAGATACAGATCCTGCATAGATTTTTCAAAAATTTCTCTTGTTCTGTTGATAGGTAGTTTTAAACAACTAGCAACTGTGCTTATGTTTTTAATGATTTTTTTATATAGTTTTAGCGTAGCATTAAAGAGTTGTACTTGCATAGGTTTTGTTAAACAATAAACTGGAGAAAGAAACTGAAAAATGAACAAGCTGGTTTTAGAAATAACACAGATCATTTAATGTATGTGTTGTGTCACCGTTGTATTCGTGTGAAATATGCAATTTCAAGTATATATGCATATAGGAGGCAGATGCAAAGTTAATGCCGATGGAGTCTTGCCAAGAGAATTTGCGGTAATACGTGGGTATGTTACGTAATTGTTGTTGTTAGACCCTTTTAGGTTGTATAGCCCTTTTCAAGGATTTTTTTTTTTTTATGAAAAAGTAAGAGGTGGAAGGGAAGGTTTTTGAAGCAATAAGAATACTCAGATGCTGCTGTTTTAATAGGCAGAGCACCACAGGAATTACAGGCTTGCTTACTAGAGTGTATTTATTATCTAGAGAGTATGTATAAAATGAATAACACCTAGATGAAAGTATAAATTTGGCTGAATCCTAAAAGTATTTAGGAACAATGATATTCAGTACAGGTTATCAGGAGTTGGAATTTAGTGAAAGACTATAGAACGTAAATCAAGCGTTGGGTATGGTGAATAAAATTTTGAAATCAAACAGGCTGAAATTGCATATGAAAGCGTGGCAATACATCAGTCTGTTAAGGTCTGTATTGCCATACGGACAAGAATCAGGTATGGCAATGAAACTATATCTAAACGATTTTTCCGATTTGTAAATAAAGCCTTAAGAAGAATATTAGGAGTCAGATGACAGGAGAGAGTGATAAATTCTGCCATGATGAGATTACTGAAGTTCCATATAAAGATGAGATAATGATGAATTTAGATGGAGATGGCGTGGACATGTCCTTAGTACAACCCGTGGGAGAATAATACATGACAACAGAGTGAGCTGGGCTTTTGTGAACACCAGGAAAGAAATGGAAGACCCAGACCTCCTTGGATGAAAACTGTGAGAAGGGAGGCTGGAGATGAGTGGAGATTTGCGGAAGAGAAAGTACTAGAAAGACCAGAATGGCGGAGTTTCATAGACCCCAGTTGTATTGTGTGGAGAAAGGAAAATTTCTATTATTTTTATTTTAGACTTTCGACACACACACACACACACACAAATAGAAGGCGCAAAAATGCATTCAGATTAATTATGCGTTTATGTTGTACTAAAAAATAAAAAAAAACTAATATTTTTATGGCTGCTGTGGTCATTTTTCTTTTTAGGAATTTCATAACCGCACAACACCCAAGAATGCACAGCGGGAAGGGTTAAGCCACAAATTGCCCCCAACCCCTTACCCGTTTATGGAAATGAAGACCATTCACAAACGATGTAATTGCGATGCGCCTAGGACGTCTCGTAATAGACGGACACAAATCCTCATGAAATCCTTCCCTTCCGAGGTACTCAACCATTATCCTTGGCCCGGGGAAGAGAGGAATCCTTTCACAAAATAACCGAAGCATTAAATGAAAGCGGTCGTTTATTCGGCCGCCAGGTACGAGGGAATCTCAGAGGAACTTTGTCCAGTGTGAGAGGATATTGTGGTGGCGTTGTGTTTATTAGCATGGTAAGACTACCTCTGTTATTATTGTTATTGTTGTTGTTATCATTGTTTTTTATTGTGGGTGGGATTTTGTTGATAGCGAAATCTTCCCTCTTTTTTGTGATTGGTGTTGTTTCATCTGTTATTATTATTATTATTATTATTATTATTATTATTATTATTATTATTGATGCTGAGTTTTATTCTGGGTGAGATTCTGGTTATCAGGAAGGGATTTCTTTTATTAGTGATGCTATTGCTTCATTTATTATTACTGAAGATAAATACGAACAGTTATCAAACATTCTGATCACCAAAAAAACGAGAAACAACTTCCTAAATGTCGGATACCAAAAAATGAAGACAAATGAAGACGAGTTTGCAAAAATTTCACGCGAAGAAAAATGAAGAAAATCAGCATCAGTTTTGAGTAAAATTGACTTCTGTGGTTATGAGAAACAATAAATCCGGGTTCCGAAAAAGCGAATCCCGAGAACAATTGAAAAAAAGTCGGTGTATCCGAATATCATCTAGCAATAAGACAAACGAGGAAGAGGAAAGAAAAAAAAATGGAATCCGGTTTACCTTTGAGGCCAGGTTTAAGCACACAGCGCGCAATCCCCAACCCCGAAATTCTCTTGCCCCCCGTCCGCCCTCTGTCCCTGCCCACGCCCCAGTTGGAATTAGTTTTAGGAAATCGGCTCGAGAAGTGGATAAGTGAAGTGAAGGAGGCTGAACAGGATGAATTATAACACCTGTTTAGTTGATTGGGTGTTTTTTTCTTTTTCTCAAAGTATCGTTAAGGCATTTGATTCCCAGGCCAGGATGAGCGGCATTAGGGCGTTGTGGTAAAATATTAGGCCTCTGTTCACTCGGGGGTGGGTGAATTAGATAAAAGTTTTCCGATTGTTGTGGGATGTAGCCAGGTGGTAAAGAACACGAGATAACCATGCACATCCCAAAAATACTTGGGGGGAAAAAGAAGAAAAAATATATATACATGTATATTTATATTTGTACACACACACACACATATATACATATATATATATATATATATATATATATATATATATATATACATATATATATATATATATATATATATATATATACATTATATATATATATATATAAATACAAACACATATATATGTACATTATATATATGTATGTATGTATGTATGTATGTATGTATGTATATAAATGTGTGTGTGTTTGTGTGTGGGAATCAGACAAGCATTTATCGTAGGCTGTGAAGAATAATTGAGATGCGCTGGACATGTTTTGCAGCTAACTGTCAAGTATCTTGAAACGTTAATGGCATTCGCTCTGTAAACAACGTCCGAAGAGTAGACAGGGCGTCATCCTGCTCTTAAGTGCACTCAAGCTCAGAAGTTTCTTATAGATTTATCGTTTATTTGCTTTTTATTTCTTTGCCTCCTCTTATGAGTATTTATAACTTTTGAATAGCAATAGTAATAATAATGCTTTCCATAAAATCTTCCTGTAGATTTTGTTTAGTTTTAAACTTGCAAGCATTACGTCTTTTCCTGATTTTTAAGTAAATCTTCATGCAAATATTTTTGTAAAGATTTTTCACTTTTGATTCATTATCATTACGTACTGTTTGTTCGGCCATTTTTGACAGCAGCGCGTCTTGAACATCCACCCACTCAACACACACACACACGCGCGCGCACACACACACACACACACACACACACATATATATATATATATATATATATATATATATATATATATATATATATATATATATATATATATTAATACAAATGTGTGTGCCGTCTTAAAAATTTGAAAACTATAGAGAGCGTGAGAGGTTAGATCTGGGAGAATGGCGGACATCAAGTATTCCAACTGACAAAATAAAATTTATAAAAAACTGGACTTTAGTCCAAAGAAAACAGTTGATAGTTGTTTAGCAAATACAACATTTTTCAGCCCTGTAATTAGCCCCTCGTCCATCTGTCGCTGTTTGCATACATTGCTGGCAGGATTCGCATAGCAGCATCCAGATGACCCCTCCCCCCTCTCTCTCTCTCTCTCTGTCTCTCTCTCGCCACACCTTCCCGTCATCCTGACCACCTGAATGGATAAGCCAATGAGGATCGTTCGAAGAACGTTGAGTCTTTAGTGTTGAGTGTTTTGGGTGATTCCTGGTAGGAATTCTCTCTCTCTCTCTCTCTCTCTCTCTCTCTCTCTCTCTCTCTCTCTCTCTCTCTCTCTCTCTAATAGGAAAATATTGGTTTTTAGATAAGTGGTGCCAGTACAACGTTGCAGCTGTCAATGAGGAAGAATCCAAAAATAATGATATTCTTTTTGTTTCTAAATAATTTGTTGGCAGTGCTTTGCCGTATTTTTAGAGTCGCCAACGTGGACATGCACAAATATATTTATTTCTCAGTAAATCAATCCATTATTCTTGAAATCTCTTCCAGCGATTAGGCACATGTGATAATTTCCGTCCAGTATCAAATATTATTTATTATTATTCAGAAGATGAAACCTATTCGAATGGAACAAGCCCACCATAGGGGCCATTGACATGAAATTCAAGCTTCCAAAGAATATGGCGTTCGTAAGGAAGAAGTATAAGAAGAAGTAGAGGGAAATACAGAAAGAAGAGATCTCACTTATTAAAAAGAAAAAATAGATTAATAAACAGGTAAATAGATAAAAATGTATTAAAATGCGAGAAGAATAGTATTAGGGCAGTAATGCATCGCATCTTCGCTTGAACTTTTGGCATGTTTGAATTTCAAGCGTTTCTTTGGCAGTGTGGAAACGGCTCCAGATTTCTTTTAGGAAACGCCTCGTGCATCCCGCTTTTACTCCGCTGGCTTTCGGGCGTGATTGTAACCCTTTGCTGCCTCCACAAGACGGCTAAGGGCGCCCAGCCTTCCTTTTTTATTCGCTTTTGTCGGCATGACTGGGAATGTCTACAAATTATTGTTCCGCACAAGGAAGGTAGTCTTTTAGTCCTTGGCTGTATTTCTGTTTTCTTCTTGTGTAGGGCTGTAACTGCCGTCCTCCAGTACTGGAACACACGCATACTATATATATATATATATATATATATATATATATATATATATATATATATATATATATATATTATATACATATATTGATATATATATATATATATATATATATATATATATATATATATATATATATATATATATATTTGGAGAGAGAGAGAGAGAGAGAGAGAGAGAGAGAGAGAGAGAGAGAGAGAGAGAGAGATGTATGATGCACTAATGAGGCGATCATAAACTTTTAGAGCGGAAAACGAAGTCATTATGAAACCACTCTCAACTGCCGGGTAGGAGATTTATGCATAAAAATTGAACAAAAATATATGAACGATAATCACGTGCTGAAGACAGTCGAGCTATTTGACACGTACGCAACGGGTTCTGTGAATTGTTGATGTACTTTGAAGGCCAGACGTCAATAATTGCTACGAAAGATTGTGGGGGTGTGTGACGCTAAGAGATGCGAAGCATAAGATGAAGATAAAAGAAGAGGCAACGCAGATCTAGACTGTACCACTGAACGCAAGATGAAAAAGTTACAGCACCAATAGTTGTTGGATTACTGTTTGAATCAGTGACGACTTCCCCTTAAGAAAAGATTCACCGAGACATTTCAAATTCAGCTACAACACTTTCTTATGAAAAGAATCACAAAATAATTTTAATTCAAACTGCGACACTTTCTTAAGAAAAGATTTACCGAGACATTTTAAATTCAACGGCGACAATTTCTTACGAAAAGATTCACCAAGAAATTTTTATTCAACGGCGACGCTTTCTTATGAAAAGGTTCACTGAGAAATTTTGATTCAACGGCGGCACTTTCTTATGAAAAGATTCACTTAGAAATGAAAGTTTCTGTAATTTTAACATTCTACTGTGCGAGAAGTTCACTGGTTTAAGTAATCATAAGCAACATTTTTGTCAGCAGCATCGGCGGTAAGCATTGTCTTTTCAGAAAAATGATGCGCAAAGAAGCTTCTAGGCAATTCGTTCATTCTCTTTGTTGGCTTCTCGCACCTGATTTGTAAAGTTCTGTGCAAGCTTTTAATGCATTTCCATTCGGGGATGAGGCTGCACCAAAAATGGTTACAAGAGCTTATGTGCAAATGACGTGGGCCGTTCATTAGTGGTTTGTCGCCGTTTGTATTTAATTAGATTGCCCTATCATGGACTATTGCCTAAACCAATTTGACAAATGTTAGTTGCTGTTCGTTTATGCATTTATTAATCTTTTTTTTTTTGTTAGAAAATTATTTTTGTCGTTGTATCACGCTCCTGCCTACATTCCCTATTTTTTTTTTCGATTTTGCCCATTCACTTCTTTTTAAGCTTGCCAAGCTAGTTGATGGTTTTTTGGGTTGGTCCATACGAATATTCGGTCGCGTTGTGATAATAGTTATGAGTCAGTGCTCCGTCTGTCATCAAACTTTTTGTTGCTTTACTGATCAAATTTTAGATAGAATATTAGAAGGGAAATTATCAAATATTGTAAAAGACTATAGTAAAACTACTAGAATTTGCAGCATGAGAAGTATAATTTATGATGACGCACTTTCTTAGAACGAGAATTTTTACACATGGCGTACGATGTTTGCCAAGATCGTCGGTTGGGGGAAAAGGTGACTCAAGATTCACATACCCCTTCCAGGGAAATGATGGTGAAGGATTATTAGCACCCGCGCACAAAAGCAAGTATTCCAGTATTTAAGGTATTCTTTTAAAACTGTATATTAGTGAAGAAAAAAATACTGTTTGATGACTTGTATATGCATTTCTTTTAGTACTTTTCTCCTATTTATTGCACTTATAGGGCTGATGTTATTTGTCATTCATTCAATCATAGCATCTGAAATTACGGAGGCCTGGAATCCTTTATTTGCGATTCTTCGATTTCTTCGTTTATTGGATATCCTTGTGATTCATTGTGGCGTGCACCAGACCAAGTCAATTAAAAATTTTCATTTTTCTGTATTTATTGATTTTTAGCAGGGTACCACTCCTTTCTTACTCGGCATTATTTCCGACATCTTAGGGAAGGTCTGCCTAAGTTATTTGTTATTTATTTATTTCATTGCGTTTTTCAGCGCCTCACAAAATTAATTTACTTCTACCCCTATTGGATAATCGAAAAACCTTTCGAGAATACAATCTTCGCTTCCTTACTACCAGCCGAGTGTCTCTCGGGCTTCAGTGTTCCCCATAACAGCTCACGCCAAACCATCAAAGTCTTTGTTAATACTTGGTTATTTTGAATAGGTGCGTCTCCAGGTTTCTAACCCGTTCCTTACGTGTAAGGAACGAGTGGGTTTTCCCCATGAAGTGTTTAATGACAGCGTGCTAGAGAGAGAGAGAGAGAGAGAGAGAGAGAGAGAGAGTTTTAAGGCCACGGATCTCATTTAGAGTTTGTACATCAGGAATAGGTCCGAAATGAACATACTTTTAAATTAATTGTGCATACCTGCTGTGCTTTACAGATTTTAATGATCTCGGTACAAATTAAATCGATGGCATTCGGTACAGTTCAAAGCGTTTGGATTCCGCTTATGCCAAATTAAAGGTTATGTTATTAACCTATTTTTAAGCCTACATGATAAGAGTGTTTAAGGAGACAAACACACACACACACACACACACACACACACACATATATATATATATATATATATATATATATATATATATATATATATATATATATATATATATATATATATATATATATATATATATATATATATATATATATATATATATATATATATATATATATATATATATATATGTATATATATAGTCTATTGTATCATTAGTGAAATTGGAATATTGATTGTTTCTATCCATGTTGAAAATAACTGTCACCTTTGTCAGAACTTCAGTAACGCAAGATAACCTCTTTTAAAAATAAAAAAAAGATGTTAAAATTTTACAATTAACCATACTGACTTTCCAAAGTATTCCGCCTAAAGCACGGTAACCTTACCAATGGCGTAGTTACCCTATGAATTGATACTTTGCAAATGTCCATTTTCTGTGTTTGTTATATGTACTTAAAAGGAAAACTTATAGAATTTCTCCCTGGAGAGGCGTTGCAGTTATATTGTGTATATTGTTATTTAGAACAAAATTATAAATTATCAAAGAAGGTAAGATTGTCATTATTTTAATATCGATAGATTTATCACACAACGTGAAAAACGATTAAACTTGTAGTGTGTTTCAGTTTTATTTATTATATGTACTTATCTTTGACACCATGGTTGAGCGTGTGCTCGACGGGTAACTTAAGAAAATTTCCTCTATTATTTTATTGCCATAATGGTTCATCTTAACGTGAATATTACAGTTAATTCAATGCAAAAATAAAATTCAAAGGTTTGTCCTTGTCGTACAGAAGTGAGAATTGAAAATGATAGAGCTGGGAAGGTTTTAGGCCCATCTGTATAATTCTTTTTACTCCAGAATTTTACCTGCCATATAAGCACATAGGGCTAATTATGGATTTTGTTTCACCAGCATTAATAATAATAATAATAATAATAATAATAATAATAATAATAATAATAATTATTATTATTATTATTATTATTATTATTATTATTATTATTATTTATTATTATTATACAGAATGGCCACAAATCTCATAAGAGAAGTAAGAAATTCCACTGAATATCAGAAATGTCAAATAACTGAAAAAGATTCGGCATCTTTACTACAAGGTCCGATGCTAAACCAAGCGATCAAATAACCAACCTTCTCAGTAAAAAAAATTAAAATATGTGAAAAAATCAATGAATGGTAGGAATAACAAATAAGGAAGTTAACATCCGATAAATATTGTAAGCACCTCTTTGATTGAAGAAGAAACTATTAGGATCCAAGCCCGAACGAGAGTCAGAAATTCAGAAGTGAAGAAATTAAGCCATGAACGTTGAAGCAAAAACTGAAAATAACTTTGGATAAAACGTGGAAACGAATAGAAAAAAAAATATGTACGTGATTTGTTTCTCAGCTGAAGCCACAAGAAAAGCTTGAAAAGAAACGATATATATATATATATATATATATATATATATATATATATATATATATATATATATATATATATATATATATATATATATACACACACATACAACATGTCACTTCTTTTAAAAACTCTACATAAGATTTTTAAAGATGCCTGAGGGAGGGCGGGGAAGAGGATTACTTATTACACCTAGGGCGACACGCTGTAGACTACTCTATTTAAAACGTCCCGTCGGCGCCCACCTTCATAGGTTTTTTTCATTGGCTTTTCATCCGTTCCCTCTGGTGTCTTACCACTTAGCTGTCCAACTTCTTTATAATGACTTTGCTCCTATTTTCATTTCTCTTATACGAACCGATCCTCAGGGCAGATCCTGTGGAAGTCGGAACACTTAATGTTAGGATAATAATAATTGGTAACTCGATGTGGCCAGTGTCCTTTATAGGTCACGCCACAAATAAAGAAATTAATTAAATCAAGTAAGGGTAATTAGTTTCTTAAAAAAATAACAAAAACATGACAAGAAAAACCACTCAAAACTACGAATTAAAAACTGGGGTAGCAAACAAACAAATGAAAAATATGCTAAAATAACACTACCTAATTCCAAAAACCAACAACCACAAACACGACTGAACAAACTTCTTTAAAACGGGTAAAAAACAAAAACTAAGTAGGGGAAACGGCCGCCCACGCAACAAGCAGCGAAGCGCCCGCCCGAGCTTTTAGGTCATCCGATCTTGAGTGGGCGGGATATGAAACGTGACGCATATCCTCAGAACAAGAAATGTCCCACTCCCCTTTTTTTGTTTGTGTAATCTTGAGGGAAAAGTTTATATGAGAGAGAGAGAGGGGGGGGGGTGGGAGGGGATGGTAAGGGGAGTATAGAGGGAGGAAGATATCGCAGTTGATAAACTTTCTCTTTCATTCCTAAGTTGCGGCATTTGCTAGAATATTTAGTACGATTGTATCGATGCGTTATTACAAAGTGGAAGATTGCATGTGTTGTGCTTAATGATTTAATTCAGTTTTATTTATTTATTTATTTTTTAAACAGCTCCTTTTATTACATATTGCATTGTATATACAAAAATGTCAAGATGCAGCATATTATTTCAGAAGCTTGCGAAAGTGGCATGAGTAAGCTTTGGGTAGATTTACTTTCGACGATGAGCATTGCTAATGGTTGATTGATCTATATATAATGGACGTCGCAAAAGCAGTGGTCAAAGATGCAAGAAATGACACAACATAGAAAAGATTTGATGTTTTCGTTCCCTTGGTGAAAATTCCCTACAGAAAATTATTCTTACAAACTATAAATGGTAATTGATACGCAAACTCAAATCATGAAATAATGTCATAAAAATTAAAAGCTTGTGGAAAATGGCGGAAACAGTAATACGTAATTAAAATTGAACAAAAGTAAATCAAGTCAAATAATTGTAAAAATTTAATCAAATCAAATAATTAACAGAAAAACAATTAAACAGGGTATTTCACAAAAAAATGTTTCATATCAAAGAATCTTCAAGATCAAATTTCTGAGATATATATATATATACAAGTGTATATATATATATATATATATATATATATATATATATATATATATATATATATATATATATATTACATTATATTATACATATATATGTATATTTATATATAGATGTATATATATACATATATAAAAAAATGTATATATATACTGTATATAATATGTATGTATACTCGTATATATACGTATACGTATGGTTACTGTTCCTTTTATTTTTAGATACCGTATTTTATATACTTTTACGGGATATTTTCTGGTTGGTGTTGGTAATTATGACACTAAGTTGTTCTTCGTTGACCTCGGATCATTGCTTTTAACCTTGGTGGCGGCAACGGCCAAATAAAAAATGTTGACACCAACCTTGACGACTCTTTCCTAGTGCACAACTCTCTTCTCCCCTTCATCGCTTTATTTGCAGTTTAATAGATATGTATATATTCTGAAATTTATATAGACATATATATATATATATATATATATATATATATATATATATATATATATATATATATATATATGTACATATATATATATAGATAGATATATAGTTTGTGTGTGTGTGTGTGTGTAAGGAATTTTAAGGCTTTTAGTAGAATTTGATTCTAAAAGCATTATAAAGTCGAACTTAAAGCATTCATTATACATAATATATAATATATATATATATATATATATATACTGTATATATATGTATGTATGCATATATATATATATATATATATATATATATATATATATATATGTAATGTGTATAGTGTTTATTACAGAGAAACATTCATTATAGGAATCATTGTATCCCAGACCACATCATCATGAGAGATGAAACTCCTGCACCGTCATCCTGTTACTTCCTTCAATATGCATGCATGCATGCATGCTCGCATATATGTTTGTGCATGATAAACATATCAAAATGCAAAGCACCCTCATGACATGCATAATAAGAGAGAGAGACACCCGCCATTAGGTATGCTAGGCATAGCACGCTCAGACATAGCAAAAGCAGCAGCAGAATGATTGGCTGGGACCTGGGGAAGATGCAGCGAACATTTTTCATCGCACAAAACGGCCGCAAACCACCTTTCCTCTCGCGGAATGATAAGATGGCCTGGATCCTGCTTCCTCTTCTTCCTTTTAGTTGCAGTAACTCTTTCTTCTGACACGTCGAGGTTGTTGCTTTTAGTTATTGTTGGAATTGGTTCTGATTCGTCGCTGTTGTTCTTTAGATGTTTTCTTTATTAGTTCTGGAACATTTTTTTAGTTGTTTTTCGACAGCTACTCTTCCCGTAAACTTTTTGGTTATTCCGAGACAGTTTATGTGCATACGTTCATATAAAATATTCAGCCGTAAAAGATCATACTTGCTGTTATCCAAGTTGAAGTATTGGTCTCTCTCTCTCTCTCTCTCTCTCTCTCTCTCTCTCTCTCTCTCTCTCATGGAATCATTAAACATTTCGTCGCCTGTGCACAGATGGCATTCTCGGCATTTGCAGGTGAATACAGACGATAATAGCGCCAACGAAACGGCGGAAGACGTACGTTAACAGCGGTAATAAATACCAGTTGAAGATAATGGGAAGAATGGAGGAAGTCTCCCCGTGTGAAAGACTTATGCAAAGCAGCAAGAGAAGAATGAAGATGCTACATGGATGTTTCCCCTTCTTAAGTACCGAAGGCCATCTGTTCTTTCTCTTTGCTGTGTATGGGGTCCTCCTATTCTTGGCCTTTTGGATGATTCCGTAAGTGTGCGCCCATTGCGGATAATAATAACGCTAATGAATATGCATAAGAATTGATAAATGAATAGACTTGCGAAACATTTGGAGGTGTAACAATGTGCGCGCAGTAGAAAACATAACGACGATAATGATTAAGAATAATCTAGGAGAAATCCACGAAGCTTGTTAACAGACATTGGGGTCTTGTGTGATCCTCTGTGAGCCTCAGTGAGGCCTGCAAGCCGCCGGGCTAAGTTAGAATTGAAAATGAAGTAAATAGAAAGTTAGAATCAGAATGAAAAGAGGGATGCATAACGACTTAACAACAACGTATGTAACAGTGTTATACTAGAACAAAATGAATGGGAAAGATTCTTTTAAAAAGTAGGAAAACACAAGTGCGAGACGTCCTTCGATTAGAAGCGTCCATGCATGAGCTGGTACAGTCGTCATATACAAAATGAACATGACGCATCAGCCAGAGATATCAAAACAAAGGTAAGGATAAAACGTTAGACGATGAGATTGGGAGAGACTCATCAGAGATAGTAGAGACGTTAAGAACGAAACGAAAGACCAGCGAAGATTAGGCAAGACGTGCTTCAGATAACAGGAAATTATTGAACAAGAATAAAAAGACATTCGACGAAAGATAAAAAATATATTAAAAGATTTATGACACTGAAAGCACAAGACAGTAAGAGAATCGATAGGAGATGAAGGCCTAGACATGTCAGGCTATCGAGGAATAAGAAGAAAACAAGAGACTAGAATAAACAAAGAAAGAAAGAAAGATATGTCCGAGTTTTATAAGAAACAAGAAAAAGCCAATAAGAGGAATTCAGAAACAGAATAAGAGAACAGACTAGACAAAAAGCTGGAAGACAGTAAGAGAAGCAATCGACAAGAGAAAACATTGTAAGATAATAAGAGATTCAGCAAGAGACAGAGAAAGGGTTTCCGATGCTCCTTTGAATTTATCACCAAAGGTCAAGTGGGGACAAATTGCTTTGAGGACCCCCTCCCCTATAACCCACCCACCGACCCACTCTCCAATACGAAACACCCTAGTCATGCCCTGAACCTTTCCCAAGCCAACGAGCGTACCCATCTCATGCCGCATCCTATTTCTTGGGTCCTTGTAGCAATTTTGGCATCAGCGTCTGGGGATAGAGAAAGCATTTGAGGCGTTGCTGCTATCTTTACTCTCTCTCTCTCTCTCTCTCTCTCTCTCTCTCTCTCTCTCTGAAGAAATGACTTGATGTAACGAGTATTTCTTATTTATCTTTCCATTCACGAATCATCACCCCTCTCTCTCTCTCTCTCTCTCTCTCTCTCTCTCTCTCTCTGAAGAAATTACTTGATGTAACGAGTTTTTCTTATTTATCTTTCCATTCACGAATCTTCCCCCCCCACCCACCTCTCTCTCTCTCTCTCTCTCTCTCTCTCTCTCTCTCTCTCCCTCTCTCTCCCAGAAAAAAAAATATATGATCAGTAATGATTTGATATCTTTCCATTCTTGAATCTCTCTCTCTCTCTCTCTCTCTCTCTCTCTCTCTCTCTCTCCCTCTCTTTGAATTTTATCCTTTCCTCATAAGGAATCTTCCTATTATACAATCTCCCTCTCCGAGCATGAAGATAAATTCGCTCTTATGTATTGCCTGCAGGTGTGTGTTAGTATGGAGAGAGAGAGAGAGAGAGAGAGAGAGAGAGAGAGAGAGAGAGAGAGAGAGAGAGAGAGAGAGAGAGTTTAGTCTGGTTCATGGCTTCTCGGTCACGATTTTATAATTATCCGCAAGTCTGGCGAATACACCTGTTTGGAGGCAGAAAAAATGCAGCGTGATGAAAAAGAAATACAGCATTATGGTGCATTTTACAAACTCCCCCTCTGACACATCGTCTTAATCACGTCGTTAATGCCAAGCTCACTTACGGCCGCACGTCTCCATTCTCAAGTACTTTTTATTTCATCCTTGTACTTTCAAGTCGTCATTATTTTATATAACCTTCATACCTGTAAGATGCCACATTTTTCGTGGTACTCTTTCCTGTAGGATGCGACATAATTCTGAGTGTTCCTGCCAGTAAGTACCGACATGTCACTTACTATATCTACCTGTAAGATGCGACATTTTCTTAGTATTCCTACCTGTAGGGTGCGACATTTTTCTTAGTATTTCTGCCTGTAAGATGCGACATTTCTCTTAGTATTCCTGCCTGCAAGATGCGACATTTTTCTTAGGATTTGTACCAGTAAGATGCGACATTTTTCTTAGTATTTCTACCTGTAAGATGCAACATTCTTCTTAGTATTTCTACTTGTAAGGTGCGACATTTTTCTTAGTATTTTTACCTATAAGATGCGGCATTTTTCTTAGTATTTCTACCTATAAGATGCGGCATTTTTCGTAGTATTTCTACTTATAAGATGCGACATTTCTCTTAGTATTCCTGCCTGCAAGATGCGACATTTTTCTTAGGATTTGTACCAGTAAGATGCCACACTTTTCTTATTACTTCTACCTGTAAGATGCGACATTTTTTTGGTATTCTTGCCTGTAATATGCGACATTTCTCTTAATATTTGTCCCTGCAAGATGCGAGATTTTTCTTAGTATTTCTACCTGTAAGATGCGACATGTCTCTTAGTATTTCTGCCTGTAATATGCGGCATTTTTGTTGGTATTTTTGCCTGTAAGATGTGACATTTTTCTTAGTATTCCTACCTGTAAGGTGAGACATTTTTCTTAGTATTCTTACCTGTAAGATGCGACATTTTTCTTAGTATTGCAACCTGTAAGCACCAACATTTTTCTCAGTATTCCTACCTGTAAGATGCGACATTTTTCTTAGTATTCCAACCTGTAAGCAACAACATTTCTTAGTATTCCTACCTGTAAGATGCGAAATTTTTCTTAGTATTCCAACCTGTAACCAACAACATTTCTTAGTATTCCTACCTGTAAGATGCGACATTTTTCTTGGTATTTCTACCTGTAAGATGCGACATTTTCCTTAGTATTCTTACCTGTAAGATGCGACATTTTTCTTAGCATTTCTACCTGTAAGATTCGACATTTTCCTTAGTATTTCTGCCTGTAAGTGCCACATTTTTTTAGTATTCGTACCTGTAAGATGCGATATTTTTCTTAGTATTCCTGCCTGTAAGATACGACATTTTCCTTAGTGTTCCAACCTGTAAGATGCGACATTTTTTTTAGTATTCCTACCTGTAAGATACGACATTTTACTTAGTATTCCTACCTGTAGGATGCGACATTTTTCTTAGTATTCCTGCCTGTAAGACTGCGACATTTTTCTTAATATTCCTTCCTGTAAGAATGCGACACTTTTCTCAGTATTCCTACCTGTAAGAAGCAAATTTTTCTTGGTATTCTAGCTTGTAAGATGAGACATTTTCCTTAACATTGCTACAGGTAAGGTGCGATATTTTCCTTAACATTTTTACCTGTAAGATCCGACATTTTCCTTAACGTTTCCTCATGTAAGTGGGACATTTTTCTCGGATATTCCTGCCTGTAAGATGCTATGTTTTCGTACAGTCCTACTCGTAAGACTTTACATTTTTGCATAATCGTACATACAAGACGCAAAATTTTGCATAATCCTACATACAAGACGCAAAATTTTGCATAATCCTACATACAAGACGCAAAATTTTGCATAATCCTACATACAAGACGCAAAATTTTGCATGATCCTACATACAAGACGCAAAATTTTGCAGTATCCTACATACAAGACGCAAAATTTTGCATAATCCTACATACAAGACGCAAAATTTTGCAGTATCCTAATTGCACGGTGAAATATTTTTGTACAGTCTTACCTGTAAAACGCAGGATTACTCTATTATTACCTGAGAGAAGAACTATTTTTTATAAACCTACCTGTTAGAGACATTTTAAAATAATCTTACCTATAAGACGTTATTTTTATATTATCTTTCCACCCTTCAGAACTGAAATTTCATACAATATACTGCTGATAAGGTGCCACAGTTTTGTATAATGTTTCGTCCTACAAACCATGTCTTTTTGTATAATCATCCCCCCCCACCCACCTTGAAGCCGCCACAAATGACGTCTTCATTAATGAACTTTTTTATATAATCTTTCTTCAAGAGCCAGGTTTTTTTTTTAGTTTTGTTTTGGTAAAGTGCATTAAATTTGAATTAATTAATATTTTTGGTAAGGATTTCGTAATCGTAATGGGAATTAGTGTCTTTGGTAAAGATTACTATTTCTGTAAGCATTAGCATTTTTGTGGGAATTGGTATTTTTTGCTGGGATTAGTATTCTGGTTAGTTTGTACCATGTTCGAAGTTTGTAAAGAATTTTATATGATGAAATTATGATAGTTAATGTACTTTTTTTCAGTGACTTAGATAACTCTGCTAATAGCTTACAAGATATAATAATAGAACATATAATTTTGACTATTTATATCTTATTAAATCAAATATTCATATCTATTTCACATATATAAAGTCTTAAATATTTGTATAAATAATTTTGAAAGCTTTATACCAAGTTCTAATGTAGCAAATAATAGGAATAATTACCCATATTCCAGATATTTCTTGTAAGATTTTTATGAGAAATTGGAGTAATTATTATTACCAAAAACTTTAGAGATGCAAGCATTGTCCTTGTTCGCTGATTTTGTTTAATTGTAGTGCGACTGAAAAGATTCTTTAAATTAATTTATTTCACTGATATTTTAATTGTTTAAAGTTAGGATGAGATATAGCTGGAGTTAATTATTATTATTATTATTATTATTATTATTATTATTATTATTATTATTAATCGATGGACTTGCATAAAACATGCCATTAATTTCTAAACTATCCTCAGAATTAAATGCCAGGTATGTATATATATATATATATATATATATATATATATATATATATATATATATATATGTGTGTGTGTGTGTGTGTGTGTGTGTATTTATATGTTATATATATATATATATATATATATATATATATAATATATATATATATAATATATATATATATATATATATATATATATATATATAATAAATATATATAGATATATATAGTAAATAATAAAGATGTAAAAATGGAAGTTTTGGAAAAAATTAAAAGAATGATAGGAAATAAATGTAATTCTTTAAGATAGAAGATTATATAGAAGAAACAAAACAAATTTTTAGACAATGAAGGAAATGTCATATAATAGACTCCCACATCTATTCACAAATAATTGTGCGGTTTGCTTCTCATTACTCATCGTTAAGGAAGTGATGAGAACAGTTAAAAAGAAAAAAAAGTTATAGACACCTTTCGCTTGTCAAGATGAGCACAGCGCCAACCTTGGGAACTGGGCCCAAGGGCGCATGCGCGCACCTTGGCAACATTTTTGGTTGGCATTCCCAACCTTTATTTAGGCTTCCTTTGTCTTGAGCTCGTTAGTGCTCCTGCCGTTCCTTTGCAAACCGAGGATGGCATTTGGACGAGCTAATAAAAAGGATGAATAAGCTGAATTTCAGAGGAAAGAGCATTTTTTGTCTGCGCTAAAGTTTCTGTAAAATTTGGATTAAATGTGCAAAAGGTGGGGCAGCCTGTTCCCGATGTGTTTTTATTATCATTATATTGGTAGTAGCTTTATTGATATTTTCACCCGAGATCTAATGAATACTGATTAGATAATTTAATCATCATTTTCATAGTCTTCAGGATTATGATTTTCATTTAATTTTTAATGTGACTTTTAACAATGAACTACAAGCTTCAAATTTATATTATTTTGTCTTTTTTGCATCGCTCCCTCTGCATTTGCACGACGAGAGCTTGTTCTTCGGGAAGCAATATTTGTAATATTCTTATTATGAAGGGCCACTATTTTTTCCCACTTTTACTTTCTGAGCAGCAAGGCATAAGCGTCTATTATTATTTTTTTTTTCCGTTTGCATCACTCGCGCCGTGGTTGGTTACGTGACGAGAGGAGGCATTTCGAGAAACGAAGGGAAGCGTGTGGAAGGAATTTTCAATGTTACGCGGCTCAAATTCGGTGAAAGTGAATTTTTGAAACCTCAGATTCCCTTTGTTTCAAGTGTGTCAGTGGCACGGATGGGCAATATTTTATTCCAAGGTGAACGGGCATATATTTCATCTATTAAGGATGCCTGAATGTTCTTTATCATTAGTGTCTTCTTCTATGGGTCAGCAAAAGAACACAATACACGCCGTGACTTTCGGTCGAGTCGGGGAAGAGATTTTCTGTGATTTGCATACGTTCGGAAAGGTTAGGATCTTCTTTTATGTTTCTCTAGGAAGATTTGCACACTCACACGAACATAGTTTTTAACTAACAGGATTTCTCTCAGATACAAAAAAAATAAGATTTTTCCTGGGATAGATAGTGACCCCACCGGGCTTTAACCTGGTATGCATCCACCTTTGCGGCGTGTTTAGTACGAGCCCGTTGAGAATTACCGTAAAAACATAAGACTGTAAATATCATACAGATAATGACCCCCAAGAAATGTTAGTTCTAAATAACGACCCCCCCCCGAAAACCCGTGGGGGTCACTATATAGGAAAGATCAAAAAATATATTTCTCTCACCCTTGCGCTTACATGTAATAAACTGTTGCACTCAAATGTCCGCATACTTTCTTGTAGGTGTTTGTTGGAAAAGTATTTTTTATCATTTTTATTAACTCTCTCTCTCTCTCTCTCTCTCTCTCTCTCTCTCTCTCTCTCTCAAGAACTGAATATCTGTTTTGTAAGCGTAAAGAATAGATATAGTCGTTAAGCCAGAAAAATGTTGACTGACTCAGGTGTCGGATGCTGCAAGAATTTTAGTCTGCTTATCTAAAAACATTTTATTTTAACTGTTTGAATGAAACAAGGGTAATATATATATAGAATATATATATATATATTTTATATATATATATATATATATATATATATATATATATATATATATATATATATATATATATATATTTTATATATATATATATATATATATATATATATATATATATATATATATATATATATATATATATATATATATATATATATATATATATATATATATAGCCCTATATGTATACTAAATCTCACGGATAGTAAAACATTTATAATTTCATTATTTTATGAATGTACTTTGTAAGCACGCAGACAAAATAAGAATTTCTCTCACAAGGAAAGGGTTATGTTGGAAGTATAGAAAATATACTTAATTTCTTATATGCAAGTTGAGTTGTTACGTCTTTTTAAACTACTCAAATGAGTTTTATTATTATTGTATTATTATTATTAGGAGTTGTAGTAGTAGTAACAGTAGTAGTGGTGGTCTTAATTGATTTGATATATAAACATCAATTGCAGTCTGTTAATGTTTTGCTGTGTACTATTTCCGTTACCAGTAGAGAGAGAGAGAGAGAGAGAGAGAGAGAGAGAGGTTTTGGGATTTTTCTTCTTGCCGAATCATCTTCACTTTGACTCCTGACTTTCTTTATTCATACACATTTTCTTTGTTTTCTTCAAAATGTCTAATACAGTAGTTTGTCAGCGTCTGAACTGTTTACCACTATTTAAAGCAACCATCTCCATTCAACCCAGAGCTTCCGTTTGCGTTTCAAATTTTTCCTTTTAACTAGTGGATCCTGACTCCCCGAACCCTAACCAGCTTAACCCTTCGTCCCTTTGTTCATGTGGTTAGCATTCCGAGCGGAGCCAAGGCTCCGCCGTGTGTACCAGCCAAGCTTTTTAAAGAATTCAGTCACATCGCATAAAGTCTATTACTCAGTCATTACAATTCTGCAAGTCATTTGGCAGGTGAGGGCAATGGGAGGCCCTTGTTCGTGAGGAGGAAGATTATTGGTGGGAAGGTCAGACAGAGAGAGAGAGAGAGAGAGAGAGAGAGAGAGAGAGAGAGAGAGAGAGAAATGCATATAAACAGACAAAACTTGAATAAAATGTTGTATAGAGAAAGAGATGTGGATTAAGGAACGGAGATGCAAAATGACAGATAGAAAGGAAGAGAGGACTTAGATTAGAATGCTTGTGTATGTGTGAGTCTGTGTGTGTGAGTGTGTGTGTGTGTGAGAGAGAGAGAGAGAGAGAGAGAGAGAGAGAGAGAGAAATGTCCGGTGAATTATTTTCTGCAGCGCGCTCATTCATTTTTCTTACTCCATGATTATCTAGTCTAGGCCGTCTTTTTATTTCGTTTCTTTCTGTCTCCTTGACCCGTGAACATAATCGTTAGACACTCATTGCATTTTTCTTCAGTGAAACAGCTCCCTTAATTCGGCTTTCTCAGCGAACGAGGTCACAGGTCATCATTATTGGGTTCCCGATTGCCACGTTGATTCAGGTCACTCATCGTCTTCGAAGCATGAAGGATATTTTGACTCGAACGCTCACCTACCCACTCTCTCTCTCTCTCTCTCTCTCTCTCTCTCTCTCTCTCTCTCTCTCTCTCTCTGAACTGCTTTCATATGCATCTGTAAATCAGCGTAACATGAACACCAATGACATCCCGAAGGTGATATTAAACAGCCAATGAGGTTACACGACGCCATTTCCCGCCCAATCAAAACGGTGTTGCAAAACCAGCCCGGCAGCTTCTAGGTGTGCAGTTGTATCGATTGTACCGATATGAAAATGAGAGATATTCACCGACGAAAATTAGAGCAAATTTGATTAGAATCAGTTGCATATTATTTAAGTTTTTTGTCTTAGTTTGGAATTATCTTCAAGAAGGGAAATTTAGCTGATTGAGGTGAACGGATGTCGGAGAAGAGCAGGCAGTGCGAGTAGAGTAAAAGATTAGACTGACATCAGACAGTTATTTTAAACTGCAGAAGTTAGACCAATGGGAAGCGCGTTACAGGAAGTCATTCTGGTTTACCTTTGAAGGAAGTGAGGGGCGAAGCAGTCGGGAGAGTAAATAGAATGCACAGGAACAAAGAAAAATAAGAAAAGGACGAAGAAGACGGTACTACTGTCGAGCGAAACCGCGCGACATTATATAGCGAATGAGCGCCAAATTCGTTTGGCTATGCGGAAGTTGCTTCAGGCCTTTTTATTTCACGGACATTTTAGTGGCCCCAAGTTGTACGAGGGGGCTACTGGAGGAGAGGGAAAGTACTGGGAGAAACATACACAATCAGACAGAGTAACCAACACAAAAAAGAAAGGGAGAATAAGGGCATTCATTGGCGAAGTAACGTTCTGCACGTGTGATGTTTGTTCGTCTTTATGTTTAGTCATTTTCTTATTCTCTCGCATTTTATCTCCCGTTAATGTTAGTTCAGTATTTTTCCTTTTCCTGTTATTATTATCATTCTGCAGGCTCAGTTTGTTATTATTCTCCCATTGCTAAGATTTCAAAGGTTTTCTCCAGTTGTTCGACGCCGATGACTGTCGTCGTTCCTATGCCGGGTTACGTAAACAAATAATTAATTAGTAATTTAACTGTCTCTAGGTACTAGATATGGCTCAGTAAATAAAATGAGTCCGTTAGTAACGTCATTATAGCCCTACCAGTCTCTCTCTCTCTCTCTCTCTCTCTCTCTCTCTCTCTCTCTCTCTCTCTCTCTCTCTCAACTGCAACTGCTAAGTTAGGAATTACATTGTGAACATTGACACATTGTTGGAGTTTTAGGCAGATGAAAAACGGCAATATATCATTCAGTATTTATGTTTTATGTTCTTAATGAATTGTCAGATTTTTTGAGGGATTAATAAAATTCTATTAGGAAAATCAAATATTGAAAGATTGATCCAGGTGTTTGAAAAAGAATATCACCTTCTTTGAAAACTATCAAGGTGAAAAATGACCAGTGAAAAAGTTAAGCATATGATTAGAACTGAGTAAATCACCATCTCTGATTGGAACCTTCGTCGTATTGAAAGAGAACGTCAGAATAAAAAGGAAAAAGTTATCGTTATTCAGCAAAATTTGGAATTCTCTAAGACACTCTTCAGAATTAAAATCAAACAAACAAAATTAACACAGTCACGCAAGAACTTTCTGGATGTCTTCAAACTGATCACACACACACACACACACACACACACACACACACACACACACACACACACACACACACACAAAAATTACAAAGCAGTTTTCTAAAACTGAAAAACTTTGGCACATTATGTTAGAATATCGTAGTCCGTTAGTTTCCGATCCTCATTATATCCTGTTTTTGAGTGCACCAGACTGCCAAGATTTGTTCATCAATGCTAAACAAGTAATTGGCAAGGTAGATTGCGTTATACTTGGGACTATCATAGCTGTGTGGACTCCTAGTACAGAATTAGTTATATTATTTTAAGTGCTGGTTTACGTAACTTTGGTCATCTAATTAAAATGTATTACTTCTTAGTTAATTCCTTTCGTTGTATAGTTAAAATACTTACGCGTCCGTTGTGATACGATACATTTCGTCGTATATTTGAAATATTTACGTGTTGGTTAACACTTTCTAGAGCTAAATTTTCTTAGGCCATTCATGAACTAGGGCGTTGTTACGACAGATCAGTTTATCTCCAGTTTCACAGCTATTGGTTGGCGTATTTGCTGGTTGAGAGCACTCACATATCGGCCTCTGCGCTGAAATTTATGGCAGCGTTTATCTGTTGTGTGGCGTTAGAAGCCGGGACAAACACATTCCACGCCATAGAATGATACGAAACGATAGGTTAAGAACGTAATAGTGGACAGTCGGTTGCGCGCTCGTCCAGCAGTATTTGTAGTTGAATATGATGCTGTTTCTGCAGGTCTTTCATTTTTTTTATTTTCTACCTACATGTGGTAGAATTACGGTATCGACATTACACACACACACACACACACACACACACACACACACACACACACACATATATATATATATATATATATATATATATATATATATATTTTTAAATATATGCTTCATATATACACATCTATGTATAATATATATAAATATTTATATAATTATATATATACATATATTTTTATACAAATATATATATATATATATATATATATATATATATATATATATATATATATATATATATATATATATATATATATATATATATATATATATATATATATATATATATATATATATATATATATACATACACAAAATGTGTATGTTTGTGTTTGGTGCATGTGCCTCTGGTTAGATATAAATTATAACTATTTTTCAGTGGTGAATAAAGTCTGGAAATGAAATTATCCGTAATGTTACGCAATGTGAAATTAATAAAGAAATGTAAATTGGAAAAATCTAATTGTATACCCGAGAAATCTCACAGTCCAAATCTATGTGATGGCAAAGAACCATTTCGAATATCTGCGCTCTTGCAGTTAACAGAGAGAGAGAGAGAGAGAGAGAGAGAGAGAGAGAGAGAGAGAGAGAGAGAGAGAGAAAGAGAGAGAGAGATTGTTTTCAAAGGAAAGTATTTCATTGGGTGCACCCATTTCCCCTTGCATCTAGAGATCCACGCGATGATCCTGAGGCTCAAACACCTGATCTTGTTGACCATTTTCCCCCCAAATCCGACGACCTTTGGTGAATGACGCGCAGTTACACTACACAAATTGCAAAACCTTCACATACTTCTAGAGAAGTCCCCATTCACCTTTGTACCTGTTTCGACGACAAAGCTCTCGGCTTTTTGCGAGCTTAGCCCCTTGCAAATGGTTGGCATGCTCCAGCTGGGTGAGGGATCCAATGTGCTAGATTCCCTTTCATTTTGCTGAAATACGGCCACTTCCCCTTTTTCTGTCATCCACCTGGATTCCCTCAACAACAGCATTTCGACTCATTTTTATAACATTGCTCTAAACAGGATTTTGATTCAGTTTCCGCGACTATTTTAATTTTCTTCCATTTGTCCCAATTTTTACTTACTAGTCATAAATATAGCCCTTGTTTCGATTTTTATAGTATTTGTATAGAATTTTACAATTTGTTATTATTATTATTATTATTGTTGTTGTTGTTGTTGTTGTTGTTTTTGTCCAGCTGGCCACGCAGTCCCACTGTATGCAGACCAAAAACCCTGCTTTTCAGAGATTCCTTCCTTCTCGCATTTCCGATGGGGATGAACGCAGTGTGCATTGGTGCCGTTTATTTAGCTCGGAATCGCAGATTGGCTTAAGGATTTTGTCTCGAAGCCAGCGAATGTCTCGAACAACATGGCTGGACACAGAACTTTTGCTACGCATAGTCGCGTCTTTATTTCTGTGTCGGATTTTTCGTCCTCTCTCGAAATGCCAAAACATGCGTGGGAAGGTTGGCAACTGTGCCGGGAATTCGTAATCGCTTCTATTGTTGCCAAATAAAGGGATTGGAGGTGGAAGTTTTAGCCAGAGAGGGGAAGAAATAACAAGCGTGCTGTATCAGAAGTATTCCCCCTTGTCAATATTAATATGGAAGGGCCTCAACGAGGTAATACTCACTCCATGGAGGTGCTCTCCCCGCCATCTTGCCACGTCTCATTAGGATGAAAAATAACTTCCGTATTAGAGCCATCGTTGAGAAGATTATTACCAATTATTTGTTAACTCCTGTCAAAATATGTACTTCTATAAATTTAGCATTTAAGAAATAGCAGATCATTATTTCGAGAGGTACAAAGTCACGATACCCGCATATTGCTTCGACCTTGAGGATGCGAGTAGAGGCCCATTTGTTTTATTGTCATTTTACCCAACAGGGAAGATTTGACCTTCGACCTCTTACTCAATGAAATGAAAAGTTCCTTACAAGGTCAGGCAGCGTGTCGAATTGACTTTTGAAAGGATGGCTAATTGGGTAGGAAGAAGCGTCGGGACTTCTGCGAGAAGGGTTGCTTATTGGCTATAATAATAATGGTTATGTTTCTGACTGTAAAGAAAGTAACAAAAATAACGACTTATACTGTTAAGGGAAAAAAGAAAATAATAATGGCAATGTTATTATACAGCAGAGAGAAAAATCCACAGGGGATCGATAAGATTTATGTCGATATTAGTACCTGTAAAGGGATGTATATTTATAAGTAAACTGCCTTACCAGAAATGTCAAGGAGAAATGCCTCCTGGGGCCTAGGTAGAAATCAGTAATTTTTTCCTCGCTACATCACGACGAAACAGCGTTTGCGTTCGTAACTTGAAAAGTTAAGGAATCGGATGGCCATAAAAATCAAAAGTAGAATAAACATTCCTCGTCAAAACCAGTTAAATGATGTAAACCAAAAAAATATGTATTTATATACAAGGAGAGATTTTGTAACCTTCTAATGCCAATGTTTGGAATTTTCTTCCTGCTTTTGTTTTTCCTGATTAATTCAAACTCCACTCCTCCTAGAAGTAGGTGCGTCGTTTCATTCGTGGTCGATCTCAGTCCTTTTTCTTTTTGTCACTTTTTATTATATTTTTGTTTCCTGGGATATTGGCTAGGAAAGAGCAGTATGGTGGCCGTCCTGTTGACTCTTGCTGTCATGGTATGAATGTGGCAGTGACAATGTCTCTTTGCAGCCACCTTCTCGGTGGGGAGTCGGCCAATATATATTATACATGGGTACTTACTTTGCTGGAACTTCCTTATCATTTTCACCGATCTATTCCTCCTCAAGATTTATATACTGTATATAAACACGCACAGACACACACACACACACACTCATATATATATATATATTATATATATATATATATATATATATATATATATATATATATATATATATATATACTGTATGTGTATACTATATTATGTGAATTAATTTTAACTCACCACCACAGGGGACGTCATATTTCCCCTGCTTACACAGACACACACATACACGCTTTAATTAACTCAAATGACTGAGTCTCAAATAAAAACGTCAAAATCATACCCTAGTAGTGTAACCCTTCTCCTCATATGGCAATGCGTCGGAGTCTCTTCCCTTACTTGGAGTCTAGAGGTAACGCCATTGTGAGACTTTTCAAATATAAAACGGATTTAAAAGGGCGGCACAGCTATTCTGTTTAGTAAACAAACTCTGGAGAGAAGCATTTTTCGTTTTGTTGTTTATTGTTTGTCGTCTGCGTTGTTGCTGGTATTAGCGAGATGTAGTT
>NC_089753.1:10924129-10964129 GCF_040412425.1 Macrobrachium rosenbergii | reverse complement strand
TATAACATCTATGTCTTAATCCTACTGATGCATTCATGTTCAGGTGCGGGAAAGAGAGATTACTTGTACGCTAGAACGACGCTCAGCTTCTTTGGTTCTATAAGTTTATAATTAGGAATTGAAAATGTACTAAAGAATAATGCTAAGCTATTTCTTGTATACTTTTTTTAATTATAAATAGCAATTATTGTCACTCAACCCACATAAGCTAATCAGAATTGCAATCATTTAGATTTGATTAAGTTTTCAGTACAGAAGAGAAAACATACTTGAAAGTTTTGCGTTAGTGTTTCCTATATCTATAAATAACTATAAGTAATTTTAAGTAGCAACTGTAAGTACTCAATCCTAGCCATGTATGAACGCTGCAGTGCAGTAGAGAGAACTTAGAAGCTTAGCCTGTCAGCGCTGCAATTGACATTTAGCACTCGAGTATCACAAAATGAATTGCGGCTGTCAACAATAACACGCAATTGAACCAATTAGTTCGTTAAGCTGGTGGCTCTTATTATGCTCGTCGGTGACTTATCTTCCCTCTGATATCGTTCTACAAGGATTGGAGTTGGCTGGGATGGGGAGCAAAAATAATTGTTATCTAGAACTGGTTCGGATGTTCGCGGACACTTGAAACCTGTCCGTCGGCCGCTGTCGTATAGATATCAACATGCATCTGCAATTTAAGAATTAGGTTTTTATTTATTTATTTTTTGGACGGTGGTCAGCATGTGAATATAGTGTTCTTGGTTTTCAGGCCTGGCTGTTACAGAGTTTCAGTAGCGCTTTTTGTTTAAGTTTAACTTTTAGAGGAGAAATGCTGATATAAATATTTGATTTAATGCGATAAGTAGAGTTAGGCAACGCACCGATAGGCTGATTAATTTCGATATTGGTTACGAAAGTTGCTTTGGAATTTGTACCATGTTTAAGGTACAGGAAGAATCATTCCTACTGTAGTTTTCTGCTGTCATGCCCGACTATGTCTCGTCAGCTTAAAAACATTTGTTCTTTGAATTCCAGACTGAAGGCGGTACTTTGCTGAGCCCAATCAGTGACCTCAGCAGTCCGAGCGAGGAGTCAGCGGCTACTCCCCTCACAGCCGCCTGCATGGGTCGAATGATGGAGCACCCTTCGTCTTCCCCCGTTGGCTCATCATGCCAACTGAGTGAGCAACTCCAGAGTCCTACGGCTAGCGGTTTCCCCTCGGGTGGGGGCGGGGGTGGAGGTAGAGGTGGTCTGGTGGGCGGGTCCCCTGGCACCTCTGGAACCGGCGGCCCCCTGGCAGGGGCTTCGCCTCCCTCCACGCCCGACCTACCCTCTCCGGTGAACACGGTGGAAGCCACCAAATCTGCTCTGATCAAAGAGGGACTCAAGCTGCAGATTCGGACCAAACTACAAGCTGCTGGTACCGACAACCACGACCCTTACTACCCAGACACAAAATTCATCAAGAACGAAGCCAATGAGGTAATATTTCCTCGTTTGAACGGTTGTCAGACCGATTTGCAAGTAGGCGTTTCTTTTTAGCCGGCAAGACTTTACGTAGGGATTATGAAATTTAAATTTGAGAAGGATCATTTTTTTCACTGGCGGTTTTAACGAGTTTTTGTCGTAGGGATAATGAAGACTGAGTACAGTGTAAGGATGGCATGATAGCAGTCATTTAAGACAATAGTTTTATGAATAGATTTGATGTAAGAATTCCATGAGAGGAGAGGTGAAGGAAATATGTCAGATTTGTAGGCAGAAATATGGAAAATTATGATTAATACTGTCAAGATTAATGATAGATATCTTCCCATGTTTCTCATGTTTAAACTAGATCTGTGCTGATTTTGACGTGCAAAAGACTTTTTATTTATATGTAACAATATGTATCTGAAACCAGTGTACAGTAACTTCAGAATATCTGAAACCAGTGTACAGTAACTTCAGAATATTATTTTGATGACACGCTTTGCATGCCTGTCTGTCTGCTCAATGACCTCCACCTAACCACTACTAGGCCACCAAAGTCACCAAGAGTCGCAGGGGCGAGGGAATGAGTTCTTTCTGAATAGTTTAGGACATGCGGCTAGCTGTCTTTGACCGAGAGGACAGGTATCCCGGGCATTGATGATTCTAACCTCCACTTATTAACAAAGGGATTAATGTGGGTTTTCTTAACATTTGTATAATTGATGGATGTAATTATTTTTAGGCCTACTAACCTGGTTGTCCTGACAGCTAACGGAGGAAGACGAGGAGCGCAGGCGCAAACGGAGGGAGAGGAACAAGATAGCTGCCACGAAATGCAGGAATAAGAAGAAAGAGAAAACCATCGTGCTCATGACAGTATGTGAATGAACTCGTGTTACTGTATAGTAAAGTTGCTGTGTAGTTCGAATTCATGTAGTTTGAAGTAATGTGAAATATAAAGAAATATCCAAATGTTTTCTGTTGCCCAGTTCAAAGGTAACAAAGTCAGAGGCAGCTCAGTTCATTTTAAAAACAGTGTTCAGACCTAGTCGTAAATACTAACTTTATAGTGTATAGGACTGTTCCTAATTATTCAGATTTTTCACTCACCTTCACCTCCATTAATAGCCATGACTCGTATATGGTTTCGTATGCATAGAGCTACCTAATAGCATATGATATACTATAGTGGAAGAAAATTTGTTTCATCTTAGATAAAATTACAGTAAACTGTGCAGTATACTGATCTTGAATATTACTTACGAGTAATTTCTGAATATTTTTCACCTTCGTCGTATAGTAACATTGCTCTGGTATCACATATTCCTTGTGATTTCCATATTTGCGTATAGAAATTATACCAGGAGCGTAGAGAAGTCTCAGTATAAAGTGCAAATATATTTCAAAGGATTATATTCAGCGGTATTTATATCTCATGATAATGTCTTTCCGCCTTCATTTGGTTGGTTGTCCACAATAGCTGAAAGTTTCCTACTAATTAGTTCGTATAATACTGCTTATACCTTATTTTGAAATGAATTTTTGTTACATGATTGGTACACAGCGCCTAAACATTATTATTGACTTTCCTCTGGCAGGAATCTGAGTCGGTGGAAGACATGAACGTGAGACTGAAGACTGAAATCCAACGGCTGACGACAGAGAAGATGAATTTGGAAAAGTTGCTGGGCGACCCAAATCATCGAGCCTCGTGCCGTCACACCCCGAGATGCCCCAAGACTCCAAAGCTGCCCCTTGTTATTGTCACACCTGCAGACTCACCTGATGCTTCTTCCTCGAGCTCTTCTTCCTCCTCCTCTTCCTCCTCCTCCTCCTCGGACAGTCCAACCTCTCCACCAATGACAGGTCCCATTAGTTATAAACCCACACACTCCCAAGCTTCGTCAGTCATGACTTCTCCTCCAGGTAATAACGCTCCATCAACTAATGCTTCCTCATGTGCCTCCACTTCCTCTTCACAATTCCTGGCACCTAAATATAGTTCCTCACAAAGTCACAGACACCATCCTTACCAGTTTTCTGCTCGACAACAACACCAACCACAGTGTTCCATGTCTGTCATACCTGAAAAACAGCAGTATTGTACCCCACATTCTGCGGGTGGAGGCCTCTCAAAAATGAATTATAATTATCAGTGTATGAATGTGCCTAGGACTCACGAATTTACACCGCCAAATCCTCCTTCAATGAAGTCTGTGTATACCAGCCCCAAGTCCAGAGGAGGTTCAGTCCGTTATAATCCGTACAGCGGACGGCCACCACCTTTACCATCCCCTTTGGCCACTCACACTCATCCTCAACCTGGAACTTTATGCGAAGAAGTATATCATAACAATAACAATAACAATAACATCTGTGGGCAAGACGACCAGCAGACATGTATTACAGACATCCACACCAACCAGTTTTTCCCACCGTGTAGTTATAATAGCATGTGACCCTTGGCTGTGGGCTTGTAACCCAATCAAAAGATACATATCTTTATCTAAAATTAATAAAGTAAACATGCTTCACAGTGGGTGAGATTGGCAAAATGGTGGCTTGTATGAGTAGTCAATGGCTGGTTTACTGAAAACCTTGCTCACACAAGATTTTGTATTACAATCCTACGTGGTAGGATTGTGAGAAAGTCCTGGAGTTTACCCTGAACTGCTCCACACACTTTTCTAATGACCCATTTGTACTTGGGTGAATTGTTCATGTATTTGCTTGCACTGCACTTTGCTGATGAACATGTTTTGTTGTTGCATGCTGTTATTTCATAATAGACCTCGTATTTTTTGAGATAATGTTGATTATTTAGCAAGACGGCAGGATTGCGCCACTGTCAATATTGCGTTACTGTTGCCCTTTTATTGATAGTGCCGGGTTTGTGTGTGTGTGTGTTTGTGTGAGTGAGAGCTCCTGAGCCTGGTCACTTAGAATAGTTCTTCATTACAAAGACATATTTGTTATATTTCCTGAGTGTCTTTGTAATACCTGATCCATACATATACATATATTTTTATTAGCTTTATTTTCATAAGTGATATGTTGATAAATATGACTCGATACTAAACTATTTAGGTACAAAGCTCCACAACATTCCTCTCTCCCTGTTATATGGTGAAGGACTTGTTTTATGTCTTGGCTGCACAAGGGGACACTTGAGGTGGCCCTCAGCAGTGCTGTCACGTGCAGCCAGTTGTCCTCCGGCTGCTGCTGATGTCGCATCAGACCACGTTGATTTGAGCCTTGTCTCTCAGTGGTAGTCATTGGCTGTTACAGCAGCTGGCCCAGGTTTTGGCTCAGCTTTTGGCTCTTGTAGATTTGAGAGAAAGCATGTCATGACAAATACCTATCAAAGACAATGTCCCATGCCGCATCTGTCTGTGTGCTCGTATGTATCTCACCCTTCGTGTTTGTGAAGGTGTTTTGTATACTGTGAAATCCCTCTTCCAGCACCCCAGCCTCGATTTGTTTGCCACTGCACCTCAGCCAAGTGCTTGGAGGGCTAAGTGGTAGCCTTACAATCCAGTGCCTTTCAGGTAATGGCAGCTTACAGCACAAGTGGCAAGGAGTGCCAACACATCAGTGCTTCACTGCCATTTCAAACCGACCCTTTGTTCCAAACAGCTGGCTGTTAGAGGAACTGTTTGTCCTTTGTTGTCAGTTATATGTTTGGCTTCTTGTTACTCGTATTTCCCAGTGCATGGTATCATTGTCGAGGGGACATTCAATTTCGGATTTGACTGCAGGCATCCTGCCAATCCTGATCATTCAACAAAGTCATCAGATTTGACACATTTAATGGATATGCCATGATGTACGAGGTCTAGCTTTACTCTGTGCATGAATCATGTGTTCAGAAACAGATAAATAATAATGCCAACATTTGCATGACCTAATTGTTCCTCCCTAACTTAGCCCCCTTCTCCAGTCTCCTGTTCCTACTACCCTTTTGCAGAGAGAGAAACAGTACAGTACTAATTTTATCCTAGCATCCTCTTGGAGTTTCCTCACCATGCCTTTTCAGGGGGGGAGGCAGGTGGAGGAGGAGGAGCTCTGGGAGGGGCAGGTGAGTTTGAGGAAGGTGGCTGGTCCACCAAGAGGTCCAATTTTTGCTCCGTGAGACTGCCACAAGAAACCCTACTGTCGACATCTTCTGCACCATTGGATACTTTTTTGCCGTCCGGCTCTCCCTGCTAGCAGTTGAGAGCTACACTTACTTAAACTGAGAAACAAAGAGAAAACTATTGACGATCAAACCGAATTGACATTGAGAATGAATAGGTGAGGAGTAGTGTTTTAGATGCGAGAGGAAAGCCAACTTGAACTGACCTTTTCTTCCCATAATTGAAATCAAATTGAGAATCACAGTTGGCTTCTTACATAGTGGGGTCAAGCATCCTTTGATGATTTTAAAATTCTTCGTCAGGAAAACATTACCTTTCATAGATTAAGCAGAATTTTAAGTTAAGGATATTTATTTTCTTGCCTGTAAACACTTGGATTTCCTCATCTAGATTTAACTCTTCAGCTTAATTCATTCAGTTTCCTCCAACAAGAAAATACCAATAGATTTAATTGAGATACGATTTGAAGAGCCGTGGTGAAACAAGATTTGAGTATTTTTGCATCGTTTTTTCCTGGTATAGAATTGTCTTAACATGTCGTTTCCCGTTTTCCCCGCAGATATGGACGGCCGCGGTGGGTGGTGAGGTATGCTCAGCTCACGAAGGTCACTCACTCACTCACTTCTTTGGGCATATACAACTGAGGCTGCCCCACACTGACCGCCACACTCGATCACGCGCAACTCAAACGACACTTGATGCAACGACTTTTGACGAATAAACGACACCGATGATCCAGTCCCTGTCATTGTACAGCAAAGAACGACGCCACCACTTCTCTCTCTCTCGATATATTAACCATCACTTAAGCAGCATGAAAATTGACAACTTACTTCACATTCATATTATTTCTTTTACGTATTAACATCTTACTTCATCATCTGCCATCTGATCTTTTATCTAAATTCAAAATTTTGAATTTTCCAAAACCAACTTTTTCTTGAGGTATATATATATAGGTATACATACATATATACAGGTGGTCAACATTCCACAGGTGAGAGGGACTTTGATCTATGAGAGGTCTCGGTGACACTTGACCATGAACTATGTCTTCCCAGGTCTATGATGACGTGTAGAAATCTCCTCAATTATTGAGATATGTATTCTGTACATTATGTTGCTGCCGAGAGCTATGATACGCAATTGGCATCCTTATATATATATGATTGAATATGTATATTAAAAGACACTTATATTGAATACGCATTACATGATCGGCTAATGTGCTACGAAATATTTTTATAAAGCTGCTTTATACTGAAGACGAGCAGAATATAATTGAATATTATTATAATTAAATTTGCCTCATTCGTAACTGCTGTAGTGTCATTGTTCCTGCAAAACGTTTTACTGACCAGATCCCTCCTGTTTCTGAAGACACAACAAGGAAGCAGTTGGTGAGTTCAGATGTTTTCCCAAGGGCCATGTCTCCACCAATTACTCCCTCACTCTGTAGGGTTAGGGCCTCCTGATAGCCCATTGCTGCTCTGCCCTGACTTTTGAAAAGTTTGTTGCAGACCCATTGCACTGGAATCAACTACTTGCCATTTTGAAGTCATGTCTTGTTTTCGAAGCCAATGAAGAGGTGAAGGAAATGCGGCTTCTACATTTGAATGATTTGCTCATCAACAATGAAGAAATGGGAAATGTTCTGAATATAAGCGGTGTCTTCATAAGAAACAGCTGATAGGATAGTATAACAGTATTTTGTCCGTGCCAGTACCAAATTATGTACGTGTTTTTCCTATGAATTAACAATGAAATACAATTTGCTTAGTTGCATGGGTGTTAGTTGATCTAGAAGGGATAACCAGACATGTCAGACGATTCTGGCTTTTGTTCTTATTATTTTCATTGTGAATGGTTTTGGCTATGTTTGTTCAAGAATTTATTTTTATAACATATTTTTTCATGTTCTAATACATTTCATGAGTATTTTTGATTTTTTTTTAGTAACTAATCCTTAATAACACTTGCTCATGTCTAATCCTGCTGGTAATTTTGATAATATTTTGGAAAGGAAGTGGTGTGTAGAACTCTTTTGATTTTCCTTTCTAGTTTTTCAACCATTACTGCTATAGGGTCACTTGACTTGTTGTGAAAACCTTCAAAAACTGCATGATCATATATTCAAGTGCATACATACAGGTACCTCTGCGTTATTCTAGTCTCAGAATAACCAGATTGCGTAGTTAAACAAAGAAAGACAAACTTTGCTATGGAGTTGTAACACACCACTTGCAAAGTTTTGTTTTCTTTGAGCTTTTTGTAAGTGAATTTGTATACCTTCCTTTGGACCGCACGCTTTTTAACATTACTATTACCTTTTACTTCACCAGGCTAAGCAAAGTTGTATAAAAAGTCTGTCTTGGCGCATCGAGTGGGTAAAGGTTCCTCCCAGTTCCTTGCAGGCTTTCCAAGAACCCAAGCAGCTGCCTAATTTCAGCAGTCACAAAAATGGGGGGAGTTGGATGCTTCCGCCTTGGCTTTTTCATATATACGCTGTCGTCAAGAAGTGGACCGTAAAGGTGACAAGGAAGACCTGCCAGGGATTTATTTGTTTATATAATCTGGAGTTGCAATGACTAAGTCTATTTACGATGGAAAAAGAAGCAAAGGCTTTCTTTGATCACAGAAAATAGCATATGGGTTTACCATTCATTCTGTCTCTCTCATTCTTGTAAGCTCAGTTGGACCTATAACAATAAAATATGTGCAGTGTGGCACACACAAATAAGAAAAGACAAGAATGGAAAAGAACTAAATCGCAAACATCAAATAATAGATCTGCGGATAGACCAAGGGCTAAGGCCAGGTAGTGGGCTAAAAACAAACCTCATACTACTCATCTATGACCCTACCTAAATTAGATAACCAGGAACCAAAAAAAAAAGGTACATTATTAGAGAAAGACTTGATTTCGTTTAATATTTTCAGAAGGCAGTTTTCACGAACAACATAACCTGAGTACCCTCATCAATACAAAAGAGAAAGACTAAAATTTGTGCAGTAATGGTGTTCGCTGCTGATTAATAAATGAATACAAGCAAGTTAAACTGGGTTGAAACCAGGTATAAGTATTCCGTAAGACCGCGAAAGTTTAGCATCTTGATACGAACTTGATGGTACTAGTCTTGTCAACGCTAAAAATTACGAACCTTGAGTCACTATTTGACTCACGCGAAAGAAATGGCAAAATTCCCTGTTCTTGAAATTTATTACACTTCTTTCTGAGTTTGGATTATTCCTTTGTTCTAAAATACAAACTATATTATAAGAGAAGAAAAAGAAGAGAGGAAGTGTGAGAAATAGGGTGTGTTGCATACATTGCTTTGCGTCTTGGCACCTTCACCTTGGCATTTTCCCAACCCACACAAACTTACTCATGGTGGCACACTAGCCAACGCTCGTTGAAAAACTCACAAGCACATACGCGCTCACACTTGTACACTTGTCTTTTACTACTGATGGAGAAATCTACCAGGGTTTTTATCAAGAGGGAAGCGGGTGATATGTGGTGAGCCTTATTTTTAACTGGCGGGCTAAATCAATTTTCCTCTCTCTCTCTCTCTCTCTCTCTCTCTCTCTCTCTCTCTCTCTCTCTCTCTCTCTCTCTCTCTCTCTCTCATGTAATAAGGAACCATCGTCTGATGTAGAGACTAAGCTAGTGCCATATAATTTTTTTTTGTAAAATTGTAATTAAACGTTCATATTTTAGTCAAGGAACAGTGTATGCTCGTTAACGATATCTTGCTCAATTTGGTTGGACATTTCCGAAATACTGAAATATGAACAACGTATTACTTAACAATAACATTTAGACTATAAACTTAAAAGGTACTGGCATTGGTTACTCGAAGTAATTCATTTTCATGCATACTCCGATGATGAGGGAAAATAAGGAATACTTTGTCGTAGGGTGACAAATCAACAAATACGTGATTGTTTTCTTGACGGTCCTTGCGAAGCTTCAAATGTAAACACAAACACACTCACCAGCTCACCTGACCTTCAGTAGACCAAGTCTTGTTGTTTGTGACAGATATTCGTATTTGTTTTTAAGTTTAATCCTACTTAAACTTTTGAGGGACGGATTCTAATCATTGTTATTGGTGCTTTAGTGGCAGTTCGCAATGTGGTGTTTGGTTGTGTTCACTGGCAACACTTCAGATTTGGTAAGTTAATTACTCCAGCCTAGGCCTATTGTCAACACAAGATTAGCTACGGATGGGTTCAATTAATTTGAGGCAAGGTACAGTAGGATTTGCACCCCGAGACCTTACAGTAAGGTTCCTTTGATATTAGGACAGAAAATATTCTGTTTCAAGACAAAGTTTAAGACTTGTTGTTCTGGGTTTTACGTGGGTGCGAGTTTAACAACTAATGGAATACGCCATATGACTCAGAAAGTCTCCGCCCTAATATATATAGCCCACCCCAGGACATATTAATCATGGGTCTCCTAGAGCGTCTTCGGTGGAGTGGGAGTGGAAAAGAAGCAAATTGTAAACAGTTGTTTTAGTGTAGAGTGCATAGGTTTAGGCAAGGACAGGTAAGCCTAGTAGAGGACTTGTTATATTGTGTATTCGGTAGAGTAGGCCTACACACCATTCAGCGCTTTCAGGTTATCAATGGATCATGTGCCTAATGCTCCGATAGCCTAGACCTACACTCCATACCGTTTTCATGTTATTAGTGGATCAAATGTGACCAGTTCTTGGAAATGAAGATTGAATGCTCTATTTTGATAGATGTGCTAAGCAACAGAGTAATTTTTGGGAGTATGCAATATGGTATAGACCTAGGCTTAACCTGACCTAGATTGTCAGAATAATAATTTACCTTGTTAGTTTTTCTCTCTACGTATCTCATCTTAGGAGCTTGCTGAGGTTCATAAGATAACGAGAACCCTTGAATTACACTTGATGCGCTTTATGAACAAACTTCTGAAAATTATTATGTATAAACACTCAAGATCAGCTCGTTTCTCGTGATGGTCTTAAGCCTTAAGGTTATAATCACTGCCACCATACGTCCAATCTCAAAATCCTGTTTACATAAGGAGGACTTATGATATATAATTCACTCTGGTGCAAGCTGAATTTAATCTGTGATAAATTGAACAGGCATATAGCCTAGTACCCTAAAGTACTGTTAAGTATTCCAAGTTCAGCTGACACCTGCGAGGATAAATTAATGTCCAAGGTTCCTCAAACGCTGGTATGCATTCTGTTTTTGGTTTCCCTTTAACTTGAGTAGTTTTGATTGAGTTTGGGTGTTCCATTAAATTCAGGAATTGATTGCTAAATGATTCATTTCAGTCTGGCCCGTACACTGAGCATAAGGAAGTTGTTTTGAGAGTGGCAAATAGTACAAACCTTATGTAATTAGACCAGGTTATGAGTGTACCCAATTTTTTTTTCTTATTTCAGCATCGTTAAAATTTTTTGTTTGTTTTTTGAAACTATCTGTATGTCTAAGAGAAGCTTGACTGGTAGTGTGCTTTTAACAGCATTTTTGGTTCTCTTGACATACCTCATCACCAGCTACGGTAGGAAGATGAATGATTTTATGATTAGCCAGAAAATTGTTATATTTAAGTTTTCTTCAAACTCTTGGCTGTTATAGTTGACCCTATGTTTATAGGAGGTTGAGAATAATATGCTGAGTTTGAATTCATTCATATTTTTGTCATAATGGTTATGTTGGGATATTAATTAAACATTGTTTCTAGTTCTCCTAGGTTCCATGATAACACGCTTTAGTCTTATGTTACAGTTAAGGTTATTTGTTTTCCTTGCCATTGTAACAATTTTTATATCTGGATTGGAATATGGAATATACTGTAGATTCCAACAACATTCTTGGCTTACTTGGTAAAGTATCTTGAAGTGCTGATTAATTCTGTATTCCTTAATATTCCAGCCTCTTGTGATTATGCCATAAAACTGCCCCTGATTATAGGTTATCTCAGAGTTGTGTTCATCTGCATTCCAGGGTTTGTTGTTTCTTGTAAAGCATACCTAAAAAAAATGGCTTTTCATACTTCAGTGTGAACCAGAAACTTGAGTCTTTATTTTTATTACTTAAGGGAATTAACACCATGTTCAGCCTTAATCTTTTCTCCAGGGTTTATGCTGGCATGAGGTTTGGTAGTTTTGGATAACTTAGTTCCTTGCGTAGATATTGGTGGTCTGAATAGGCTAGTAGCTCTGTATCTATCCATGGAAAGCCAGGATGGGTTAGTTGTTTTATTTAGCCATTGGAAGTCTGGGATAGGTTAGTATCTTAACTTGCATAGGGTAGTTCCTTATGTAGCCACAGTAGGCTTGGATAGCCTAGATCCTTTCCTAGCCACGGAGTCCTGAATAAGCTAATTACTGTACTTAACCAGACCCAGTAAGCCAGGATGGGATAGTTCTTAGCTACCAACAGAGGGCTGGATAGGCTAGTTTCTTGACTAGCAAAGGGAGACCTAGTAAGGTTGGTACTTTACCTTGCCATTGAGGGCTGGATAAGTTTGTTTATTACCTAGCCATGGGAAGCCTGGATATGTTAGGTCATTACTTGAATTAGTGACAGTTTGGCTCTCGAATCATTCCTTAAACTTTTTTCTGTATATTGTTAGTTTTGTTACAAATTTAATACTGGCTCATTACAAGTTTAGTTTCATTGATAACTTGTTAATGCATGTCCCAAACTAGGTGAAATGTCATTGTGTCTAATAGTAGGGAAATAGTTTCACAATATGTTCCCTTTTAGATAACCAGATTTTGAAATTCAACGTTGTATATGAATTGTGGTAAATTGACACATTATTGGCAGCTACTAATAACTTAGAGTGACATTGAGATGTCTGTTGTTGGCTGCAATGTGTCACAACAAGGCATTCAGAATCTTATTAGCACCTTGCATTTTTCTTGTGGAAAAGTTTTTATTATAGTTGGTTGCATCTTTGCTTTACGACTTTGATGGAAAATGGTGAAGAGCTGTTTTTTGTTGCTTTTACAGCCTTTGGTAACATTCCCCCCGACCCTTTTTTTTTTTCTCCGATATGTGGTTGAACTGTTTTATGTACAATATTTTAAGGTCCATATTTCATTATGAGGTGATAGGTGTATATATATATTAGGATATATAAATTATTGTATATATATATATATATATATATATATATATTAGGTCCTAAATAATAATTTACCAAATGTCTTCAGCATGGTTAGTAGTAGTTCTTTTTCTCAATTTTGTAGCAGCAAACCCCGCAAGCTATGTTGTCAGTCTTCCCAAATATTTTTAAGGCCTTGGGATGATGGGTCCTTCACAAAATAATTGGTTTCTTTTGTCAGACCTGGAGCCATGACTAGCGTTTTTTGTGGACGCAATACTACAACTGCCTTACCATAACAGCACTGTGAAATTAAATAAATTGCAGTATACCCTGTTGCTTGAGAATTTATATTTTTAGAAATTTCACGTTACTGTGACCAGCTACATTTTAATGCATATGACCCAGGACTGCTGATTGTGTTGGTGGTTCTTCCGTTGATTTTATAAAACTTGACTTCCTAGAAGAACATGTCCACTGATAAAGATCCAGAATTTTTTCTTTAACTACCACCACTAGAGAACATCTGGTAGGGCAGGATATTTCATCTCGGGACTTCTACCATCAGGGTTAAAAATCTTTTTAGACACGTGTCTTCAAGATAATTTTGTTGTAGGACTGTGCTGCCATTAAGTTCAAAGCTTAGTGAATGTGCAAGAAATGCTTTGACCCTCTTCCTTGAAAGAGGATTTTGCATTTACAAAATCTGATTGTAAGATTTCTGAATTCGCTGAATTGTATGCCTGTAAATTTGAGGGACACAATTAGAAATAATTTTAGCTCTTCGTGTGTGAATTTATATGCTGAAGCAGTATGTTAATTATGAATAGGTACCGGCATTTGTGAATATTACAGGACATTTGGATGATTAAAAGTTTAGGCTACTGCATTTACTCTAAAGGCCTGTCCACACTAGGAAACATTGTTTGGAAAAAAAATTTGCAAACTATTTGAAAACAGTTTCTTGGAAACTGTTTGTAAACAGTTTGGGAACAGTTTCCAAACAGCTTGCAAACTGTTTGCAAACAATGCTCCTGTCCAGACCTCAGTTGTCGTCAGGTTGCCTGCTGGTGCAGTAGCCTCTGTATTTTACTTGGCAGTTTTAATGCACTCAAGGAGGTAAGAGAAAGAAAAAGAGATGGGTGAGGAAGTTTTTAGGAAAATGAGCGTGTCATGCTGACTTGCTTCTGGCGTGTATGTGTATGTACATATACAGTACATATATACATATGTATAAGTATGAATGTTTAAGTGTATATATGTAATTATATACACATACATATAGACGTATACATACATACATATATACATATAAATACATATAAATACATATATATATATATATATATATATATATATATATATATATGTGTATAGCCTATATACATATACACACAGAAACACTAAATGTTTTCCATTCTGGATGGGAAACAAATATACGGTAAAAAGTGTTTCTAAACTGTTTCCAAACTGTTTGCAAACTTTGTTTCCAAACAATTTCCAAACTGTTTGCAAACTGTTTCCAAACTATTTGCAAACAATTTGCAGACTTTGTTTCCAAACAATTTGCAGACTTTATTTCCAAACAATGTTTCCTAGTGTGGACAGGTCTTAACATATAACTACTGGTACTAAAAACCCCTACTGTTACTAGCTGGGTTGTTTATTTTATATTTTTAGGTGTGATAACTGAAATGTACAGAAACTTTAAAGAAGTTCAGGTTATATGTTGTAAAAACTTAGTAAAGAAAAAGTTCCATACTGTAATAAAGGTTGCAAATGTTGAATTTAGGTCATTTAATAGGGGAAATTACTTCAACTATTCTTGTTCCAATCTCTGCATATACGTAGTCATATGGTTAAAATCAGGTTAGAGTGAGAACAAGTATAATTGGGAATTGACGAGAGTTGATCAGAAGACTTTTAGGGGAAATGGTATTTCATTAATTAGCATATTAGTGACGTTCAGGAGGAATGTGATCCGTATCTTAACACAACTGTAATAAAATAAAGGTCCAGGATACTGAAGTGGATGAGGAATATTGAAAAGGTGATGGTACTGGTTCCTAGCATTGGGAGAATGTTGGTTTCAAGCCGACATATCACTAGCATTGGGATCATCATCGTTTGCAGCGGGATGCCATAAAATATGAAATTAGAAACCTCTATTTTGAAATGAAAGAAATAGTGGAAATGATAGATAGAGTACTTTAAAAATTTACTGAATAAAAAGAATGGATGTGAAGTGGAGGATGTTAATGTAACCGGAGGGACCAACAGAGAACTTGGCCTGAAAAGTGGAAAAGCCACAGGATCATCAGGAATTAAAGAAGTTTGATAAAAGCGGTTGACAAACCAGGCGTTGGTGTTGATGAGCTTACTAAAGAAGAGGAGGAACCTGGATAACGTGAACAGTGTATTATCCATAGACGTGGGGATGCACGGGATGCCTGAGATTGCTTGTGCATGCCCTGAAAGTATTGGAGGAGGTACTGAAGGAAATGTTGAGAAAAGCTGGTAAGATCGACGGTTACTTATTTGGCTTCATGCCAGAGAAACAAAAAAGAGAAGTAGTCTTAAAGAGGCAGTGGAGAAAGGGAAGAGATTCACCATGTACTTATGTATTGTCTATTGGTCTTGAGAAAAAACATAACAGGACTGTACCAAGAAATCAATTTAATGGGTACCAGAAAGGCTCACTTAGCTAGTGATGTTACTATACTGAAACACATGACCTAGACTGAAGACCATGGAAGTTTTAGTGAAAGAATTTTAGATTAATCTTGATGTATATCAAAGATATATGTCTGTCAGTCTGCCTGTCAAATTAACCATTTCATTGTACATGAAGGAAGGGATTTCAAGTATAGTACAAAGATAGACTTTGAAGGAAAATGTGCATGAAGGGAAATCCGTTATCTCTCGTCTGTTTGCATGTTTGTCGTACCTACTTTGTCATCATATCTCATCCTACACAATTGGAAGGATTTATTCAAATTAGGTACAAAATTTGACCCTCATGATATACAGTAGATATACATGAAGGGGTATCATTCATATGCCTGTGCAAAGCAAAAAGGTAGACCGTCATGCATAGCATAACATGAAAGGAGAGCACCCAATTATTTGTCCTTCTATATGTGTAGCTGAGGTAGTCTTAGTTAACCTTGTGCATAGAAGTGCACGAAGACAGGTCGTTCATCTGTCTGACTGTCAGGAGGATAGTGCTGTCAGTGCACCTCACATAGGACGCTGTAGGCATTACTAAAGAGTATTCATTTAACCCATTGCTAAACCCTCTTTTTAACCATTTTTTTTTACTTCCACCGCTGTTTCTTTTCTTCCATGTTGCTGCCAAACCTCTCTGACCAAATACTTCAGAGTGCAACTCTAGGGCTTTCTCCCAGTTTCACCTTTAGATTCTGGTACTTCATCTCATTTTCCAGGATTTAAACATTTTTATTGTCTTTTAAGTGATGAATGGCTTAAAGTTGCATTCATTCATCAGTGGCTTTCACACACAACCTTGCCATTGCAATTCCTAAATAGTTGAGGGGATCTCATCCAGATTTGGTTTACTTAGACCTTCATGCACAGGCGTGTTTAAGGGAAGGTTGTGCAACTCTGTCTTTCTGTCTGTCATACTTGCCTAGCCATTGCAACTCCTGCAGGGTGAGTGTTTTCAGTTATCCTGATAGAAAGGCAGACTTTTGAGCATAAATAGCAAGTCTCTGTCTGTTATATTCACTATGTCATAGCTTCTCCCCCAGCTCAGTTGAGGGAAATTCAGTCAAACATGGTATAAAGGTAGGCTGCTATGTATATATGAATATGAAGATAGCCCGACAGTCTCTCTCTCTCTCTCTCTCTCTCTCTCTCTCTCTCTCTCTCTCTCTCCTGTGTGTGTGTGTGTGTGTGTGTGTGTGTGTGTGTGTGTGTGTGTGTGTGTGTGTGTCCGTCTGTGCTTTTTATTCTTAACCGGTCATATCCTCAACTCTACATGTTTTGAGGTTTTCAGGCAAACTAGTTGCGAAGATAGACCGTTATGTATAGATGTGCAGGGAAATCGTGTTTGTCTGAAGGTCCGTATCTCTTTTGCTTCGCATCTCTTGTTACTCACGTAGAGAGAAGTCGGTTAGAATTTCTGTCTACCGTTGCATGAACTACTGTATAGTGGTGTCTTCAGTCGGAGTGCTCTTGGAAAAAAAGGGGCTAGGGGACGTGTTTAACAATACTTTCTGCATGCTTGTTGTTCAGTTTAATAATAATAGAAGAAGACACAGAGAAGTGGGGAAGGGTAGCTGCTATATGCAGATGACCTTGTATGACCAGCAGACTCGGAGGAAGATTTTGTTGAGATATATGTAAGATGGGAGAGTTAAATGGAGAGAAGAAAAGTGAAACCTAACGTGGCCAAGCAAAGCTTACGGTGACCGGAAACAAAGCAGAGGGAAAAAGCAGAGTAGTCATTAAAGAGACCATGTGCATGCAATGGAGGGGTTGTCAGTGTGATGATGAACTCAACATCAATATAAAATGTAATATACCACAAATTTGGTTCACGGCTAGTATTTTGGGAAAAGGTGGCTAGCCTAGTACCCTTCTCCCAGCTTTGGCACGCCCCCCACCCCCTTTCGACTAACTGCAAGGTACTATGTAACTAGGGCATAAGAGGGACAAGGGAGTGTTTTTTTTTCAGAGTTTTCCAAAATCACTTTCACTTATTTGCGATTCGGACCCAGGTCTTCTTATTAGTGAAAGGAATATCTTACCATACGCTTTTCCTCTTGTCATTTTCCCGAATTTTAATGATCGAAGCGGATTTATTGCCTTCTCCAGGGTTAGATTCCAGTAACTTTACTTCCCCATTCATTGCTAATGAGGCAATACGCTGCTCATTCCATCGGCTTTTTCTGTTTGCATAAAACCCTGATCAAAAGGAAGTTGCTTCTCCATTCAGATTTTGTTGCCCATTTTTTCCTTTTATTTTTTTTCATAACTAAACGTCTTTTTTATATTCTTTCATATATGGTACTGTCGTAACTTATACGCATTTCCATTTCAATACTTTCTTTCACGGCGGAGAAGTATAAATATTTGGAAGTAATTGAGTTAAGCCAATATGCCTTGGCAAAATTCAACGACGCTGTGCAAGTGTGACGACATTTTCTATTTATATTTAGAGAGAGGGGCGGTGCCATTGCTTCCCTCTTCCTGATCATTCATGTTGCACGCCTCCGCAGAATTCGCGGTCGTTTGATGCTGGCAGCGCTGGGCGGTTTTGCATTTTTTTTGGTCTCTCTCTCTCTCTCTCTCTCTCTCTCTCTCTCTCTCTCTCTCGTTTCTTGAAATTTGTATATATTGATTCCGAACCAACCTTACATTTTTTGGCATCGAGTTTAAGTCTTGAAGGAAGGTGAAAATCAGACTGATGAATTTGATTGGTTCCTGTATTTTTAGACTTCCCATTAGCCACCCAGAACTTACTACAGGCAAGAGGAAGTAATAGTGAGTCAGCGGGTTCCTGGAGATGTGCGTAAATGTTGACGTAGGTTGAGTTCATAGAGGCCGAGAGAGAGAGAGAGAGAGAGAGAGAGAGAGAGAGAGAGAGAGAGAGAGAGAGAGAGAGAGAGAGAGAGACTCTGCCAATCATGCTGTTGTTGATGTAAATTAAAATTATTGAAAAATTTTCTCTTACTAAACAGTTGTGTTAAAACATAAGTATTTAAATGAAGGGGGACAACGATGGAAAACTGGTTTTATAATCGAATGTACTATTACATTTCTGGTGCTAAAGGAAATTGTTTTTTTTATTTCATGCAGACTCTCTCTCTCTCTCTCTCTCTCTCTCTCTCTCTCTCTCTCTCTTTATGTTTAGGAATTCTAAATGCTCCAAGAAACTTGTGATCATATGGCAGGCGTTATGTAGATAACGACAACAATGTCTGTTAAATGAGTCAACTTAAGTCCTTGGGACCAGCTTTTGAAATCTTCGTCTGAACTGGGTCCATTTTAGACAATCGTCTACTGCACATACCCCATAGATTGTTATTTGAAGTTAGTTTATTTTCTCACTGCCATTTAGTTTATTTTCTCACTACCGAAACAGTCGTCCATTAATTAAACCACAGAAGCCAGCTTTTTCTACATTAGACGGAAAAATTCCGCAATATGGACGAGGAGTAAAGGACTTTGGTGGAGATCACCAATAAAGGTTAAAGTCAGTAGCTTTATAACTACGTGCTCATTTGCGGTGCTTTCGGGTGAAGACTTAAGTTAGCCCTCCCAAGTTCCCGTATTCTTTATCTATCCCCATGGGGAGGGGGTTACTGCCGTAGGTGCACCTCTCGCGCGGTGCACTGTAGGTATTACTTAAGGTTCTTTGCAGTGTCCTTTGGCCCCTAAATGCAACCCCTTTCATTCCTTCTACTGTACCTCCATTCATATTCTTTCTTCCGTCTTTCCACCCTCTTCTAACAATTGATTTCATAGGCCAACTGCGAGATTTCCTCCTGTTACACGTTCGTAACCTTTTTACTTTCAATTTTACTTTCAGCGCTGAATGACCTCATAGGTCCCAGCGCTGCCTTCGGCCTAAATTTATATTTTATTCCGTATTCTCTATTGTTTCAGAAGCTTCCGTATGCCATTCTCCATCTGAGACTTCCTCTTGTCTTGGAGCCAAATCTTTATGAAGCATCTTATCCGTTCTTAGCAACTTAATCGTATATCCCTTATCCATCTAGATTATCTGTGACTCTTAGGTTCCTTGTCCTTGTTAAACCCTCCCTCCCTCCTCCTTTTTTCGAAACTGCATGTCTTTCCTCACGTAGGAGTAACTAAAGGGTGTTTGGAGCGTCCCTTTAGCCACATAGTAGCACCCACTTTTCAGCCTTTTACGTTACGTCCGTTCCTGCTTCCTTCAGTCTTGTTCTCCAACACCTCTTACTGTTATTTCGTAGTACAACAGTGGGGTTTCTCCGAGAAGGTCTGTTCACCCTCTGGCACTTGACCATCGCATTAGGCCTACGTCTATGCTTGACGACATCTCAACAGACTCAGCTAAGGTAAATAACTGAGATAACAAACAAATTTTTTAGAATATCTGTTCTTGAGTATTTATAAAATTAATATATTTTATTTATAACGAAGTTTAATAATTTATTGAATGCCAACATACTTAGAGAGAGAGAGAGAGAGAGAGAGAGAGAGAGAGAGAGAGAGAGAGAGAGAGAGAGAGAGAGAGAGAGAGAATTAATTGTAATATCATTGAAGATATTAATAGATGACAACTGAGACATACTTCATTGACAAATTCTCGCTGCTAACTTTTCCACTCCACCACAGAGGCGTGTTTTTAATATTTGTACTGCAGTTCTCGAATAGGCCCAGTCTGAAGTTCCATGTTTTTTGCAACGTGTCAGCAATGTGAAATTACTTTATGTTAACAGAGTTGAAAGCTTCCGGTAGACTTTGTAACATGAATGGAAAAATTTTCTCTTACGCAAAAGTTATTTAAGAGAGAATTTTTCAAGCCCAAACAATCATCTGTGAATCTTGATTTTTTTCGCATCAATTGTTTTGAAAAACTATCTTCATCACATAAGGCATTCATTGTGGCACTCATAATCTATTGCCGTTGGTTTGGGCCCTTTTTGAATGTCACACTTCAGTAAGTTTAGTCATAATGAAATAATTATACCTGACAATATTTATAGTTGCAGGGTCAGGTAAATAGAGAATCCCTCTACTGATTCCCTTGACAAATCATAATTCGCTGCATGTGGATCATTTTCTTGTCGAATTCAGTCCTTGTTAAAACAATAAGCACGATGTACACTTCATTCTTTTGTTAATACTGTAACAACAGGACCCTGCCAAATAAACTACCACAGGAAAGACATCACGACATTTTTCAATGTCATCTAAGACTTTTCTATGTCATCTAATGTTGCATCAGTATTAGTGGTTTATTTTTTCATTGCCAGTGATCATATCATTCCAATTTATTTCGTCTAAATGATTTAGCAGTACGTTTTCACCGTGAAATGGCAAATACATTTTCGCAACAGAGATGTTTCTCATTTTTTTTTTCACATTCAAGTATTTGTCCGACTGATATGTTGTAACTATCATCAGTCCGAAACTTCCTGGGAAGAACGTATTCAATGCGCAGTTCATCTTTGCAATATCTTATTTGTAATAATGCATTAGTCGAGTGTTTTTGGGCAGTTGTGGTTTCTTTTCTTAGTTTTTCCCCTCCAGGTAATCTTTCCTAACTTTCCAACCAATCAAAGAATTTTTTATAGAAAAATGTACTTCTTGTTGCTTTCGTCGCTTGTCGGAGGAGTACAGTATATCTGATCCCCTTGCATGGTGATTTTACATTAGCAGTTGACCACCAGATTGTGAAGATCTCTATAAATATGCCACATTATAATGATGAGCTTTATTTTTTTTTTCCAAGCTTTCTCATAGCTTCTGTGACATATTAATTAAAAATACGGGTTATTAACAAACACTGCTCGTTGTGAATAATTTTCCAGTGCTTATTAATTTTAAGTTTGATTGCGAGTTCATGCAAGACATTAGATCTAATTTTTTCTCATAATCTTGAGCTTCTGAGATATTTTTCTCGAGTGCCACCTTAATTGAACTTTCTTCTATTCGCTGCCTTTTAAAATCGGGCGATTCCCTTCGGTTCTTAGTCGAAGAAAACAGGTAATTAGGACAGTTAGGCATGAAATCAGGTACAGCATTTTTTCGTAAATGTGCCCACTGCATTAGCACAGCAGTTTTTTCCCAGTTTTTCCATCATCGGATATTTCCCGCGTAATGTCATCTGGATAGAAGTGTCTTTCACAAACGTGTAAGAACATACAATCATATATACACATAAATACACACTCACACATAATGATTTTCTTGTTTTGAACTTACGTGTGTATTTTTGGTTGGGGTGAAATCTTTCGTTTTGATAGCAGGTACCCACTGCTCCTGTCCTTCTATTGCCCAAGGGAATTTAGAAATTGTAAATTTTTACAATGTTGTATAATGTCCTTGGGAACTGGGAACACAACTCTTATATGGCATTGTCACAGATGTTTGAAACCTATAGTTAACACTTAAATTTCTTGAATTTTACGCAATAAATTGTAGATTATCGGCATGACCTGACTATAAGTTCCTAGAAGAAACTGATTTGTTTAGCCTACTATAACCTACTTGACCTGGGATTTAAAGGGACTCAAACACATCCATTTCCCAGCTCTACCTTTAGATCCTTTACTTTCTGGATCTCTTTTGCTTGCTTTCCAACCATTTCAACTCGTCTTTTCACGTCTTCAAGCGGTGAATGGCCGAAAGCGCCCCGGGGTTTGGCTGGACAGCCTAAATTTCATAAATCGCACCATATCCTTACTCCTGCGGTCTAGAACTTAATCGTTAACAGATCCCTTGCCTACAGTGTATTAGCTCGCATTTTGGCCTGTGGTGGGCTGTTAGCCTTTTGCGGGGCGGGGGGATAATGTGGTTCAGGCTGCACGTCATTAGTTGAGTGTTTTTCCGAGTAGTTTTACTGTTCATTACAACACTATTATTCACCCAAAGGAGATATTGCCTTTCTAACTGTTTCTGGAGTTTTAGTTACTTAGCATAATTGTTCCTCTTTGTTGAAGGCAGTGGGGGTAGCCTTTGTTCGTTTTAAACTACATGATTTCGAAACGATAGTCATTATTATTTATAATAAAAGAACAATGAATCGGTTTACAGCCACATTCGTAGTTCAGTTGGCTCATTCTAACAGTAGTGTATTGTTGCGTATTTTGGTCAGGTCAGAGCCAGCGATGTTTAGCATTATCCAAGTGACCTGACCTATTGCTGCTTATCTTCAGCGTGAATGCCATTGGTGGCGAACGCTTTGCTGCTTGGCATTCAAGGAGAGCACCCATATCAGTACTGTGCAGACGCAACACGGCTCAACTTTTCTGATTAGAAGACCAGTTTATGCGATGAATATGTTACTACCATTACCATCTGACGTGACTGTGGCCAATTGTTGTACTAAACTCGGTAGGGTGTTAACCCGGTCTGTATCCACCTACGCGCCACCTCCGAGGTGCTACTACTAAACATGGTGGCGGGAGCTCAGTGAGACGCCGTGTTTAGTATTAACCCCTCGGGTATCAGAGTATTATATACACATATTTTTATATATTAATAAAAGATATATTTGAACCCCGGGGGCCTAGTACTAAGCACGGCGTCCCGTTGAGCTTCCGCCATGTTTAGTACTAGCACCTCGGAGGTGACGCGTAGGTGGATACATACCGGGTTAATACCACTCCGCAATTTTGGAGGACGCTTCTTGAACATTTGGAATTTATTCGACCCTCCGCTTTTGTCCGGGCTTTGGACTGGTATGATTATGCAGTCTGGTGGTAATGGCAGTTGCATTAACCATCAGGTGCCAGGCTTCTTCCGACTGAATAATGGCGATGATAATTTAAATTGATATTCAGGAATGAGCTTGTTAACATTACAAGTTCCTCCCCGACCGTGATGAGAGAGAGAGAGAGAGAGAGAGAGAGAGAGAGAGAGAGAGAGAGAGAGAGAGAGAGAGAGAGAGATAATACGTGTGAAGAGCATACAAGAAGAATGCAAATTTTAAAAAGGAACTAAAGACTCTCCAATTCTGCAGGAGCTACGATACTGACGAGAAAACATTGAAATATAAGAAGCACCTTATTTTGGAAACGTACAAGGGCCCGCCAGAGATGGAATTATCCCTGTTGAGGGTTGTACATAAAACCAAACAAAGTGCAACAAAGTGAAGTGTAGCGCCAGACATCTTTCAGTTAATCATTCGATAGGAAGAAAAGAGATGCCTTAAATTTCATACGTGTCATCCATAGATAACACTCAGATTTTACTTAACATTCTCTCTCTCTCTCTCTCTCTCTCTCTCTCTCTCTCTCTCTCTCTCTCTCAAAACACTGTAACCCGGATATTGTCTGTTCCATATGCATCAAGGCAAGCAAGTCACAGCGAGAATATAATGATTACATGGGTGGGAATTGGTCCGTACTGATTAATTAATATTCGCTATTAGCTAATAACATAACTAATATTGACTTCAGTGTCCTTAATGAATTGATTACTGTATAGGCTCCAGATGAAATGACATTACCTTTAATGATAAAATGGCATGAGTGAAAATGTTTCTAGTTAGTAGAACATAAACTTCTTCATTACGAGGTTATGACTAGTTCTAAATATGACCAAGATTAGTTTACTCATGTTACCAGAAAAAATAAATTTGCTTACAACAAAATTTGGATATTCTAAGGAAGATCTCCGGACGGAGATATTGTTTATTAGTGATTTTTTGTTTTGTTTTGACTGAACAGTATAGAAAAGGGGGTGTTACTCTGGTATTTATCTACGCGTCACCTCCGACGTGCTAGTACTAAACGTGGCGGGAGCTCAGTGGGACTCAGTGTTTAGTACTAGCCCTCTCGGTGATCAAAGTATTTTTATATATACCCATTTCTATATTGTGTGGTCGACAAATTAAATTAATAAACGATATATTTGATCACCGAGGCTAGTACTAAACACGGCGTCCTATTGAGCTTCCGCCATGTTCAGTACTAGCACCTCGGAGGTGACGCGTAGATAAGCCAAAGTAGCATCGGAGGAGGTGTACATGATGAGGTATAAGTGAAATAGCTTGAAAATTTTTATCAAAATCATGTGAGAAATTTATCGTCTTTTGTTTATGTATTTACGTGGAAATGCTCCGCTGGACGTCATGTCAAGTACCAACCCCTGAGGGATGAGGAGAAAAAGAAATAAAAGACGACGAATTTCTCACGTTATCTCACCTGACTGCATCATATATTCTAATATATATATATATATATATATATATATATATATATATATATATATATATATATATATATACATACATACATACATACATACACACACACACACACGTACGCAAACACCGTTTCTATATTGTTCAGACAACTTTTCTTCTTCTTCTTCTTTTTCTTTTAACGTGCTTTTATTCCCATTTTTGTATGGGGTAAGCACGATGCCTTCTTTTGAAGGACTTTTGATTTGGCTTTGGGGTAGACCTGTGGTCTCGATCACTGCCCTGCCTGACATCACAGACCCCGGTACGTATCTTTCATGTATCATACCCGACCCAACGCCCTTTCTTCCCAGCAGCGAGAAGTTATTGCGCATGGCGAGAGTTCGAGACGTGACGAGATGTTTGTTATGTTTTAGAAGGTGTTGTAGTGGCTTTGTTTTTTGTGTGTATTTAGTCTGTAACACCCATTTGCTTTTTAAGCAAACCTATCCGTTGATTACATATATAATCCCGGGATGTCTACACGGATAGCAAAGTGTCTGCCTCTCTTGATCAGTCGGCTGCGGGTTTGAACCCGCGCCACAGACCTCTACGAAGTCCGAAAACCGACTGAGCCATCGAGGCTCTCTATATTGTTCAGACAACAAATATCATTAATAAATAATATCTCCGTTCGGAGCTCAACCTTAGAATTACCCAAAATTTAGAGCTACACAGAGGTCGAATGGAGACTTTGCTCTTCGTTGAGTGAGTCGGTGGAGCTGTGGACTAGCACCGGAGTTCGAGTCTCCTACCGGCTGATGAAGTGTTAGAGGAATTTATTTCTGGTGATAGAAATTCATTTCTCGCTATAATGTGGTTCGGATTCCACAATAAGCAGTAGGTCCCGTTGCTAGGTAACCAATTGGTTCTTAGCCACGTAAAATAAGTCTAATCCTTCAGGCCAGCCCTAGGAGAGCTGTTAATTAGCTCAGTGGTCTGGTAAAACTAAGGTATACTTAACTTTTTCCTCTTTAGGCACAATGAAAATATTTAAATAAAATGATGATAATGATAAAAGCTAAAAGAAAACCAATCCAAAGGAAGAGTCTATAAAGCAATAATGAAGCTGCATCACTACTTTTGGTTTATTGACATGAGCTGTTTCGCTTAATATCTATTAAAGGAATAACTAAATTGTTAATAAAAAAACTCATTCATTCGGAAGGTTACTCATTCAGTAAAGAATTTCCAAGTAAATGGAGGCCTCTGGATGTATGGAAATTATGTACTTTATTAACAGTTTTTTTATCAGTTTTCATGAACATTGATGCGTTAAATTATAAAGCGTGTGTAGAGTGAGTGACTGTTCAATGAAAGTTGTTTATATGTTTTTCATGTATAAGCTAAAATCATACATTTCTGGTGTTTGTGAACATAGTCGTTAGACAGTCAGCATGCCAACATACACTGTAACAACCGAAACCAAACGCCTAGCAGTGCCATTTTGGGATCTCGAGGTAAAGGGGAAAAATTTTCAATGTTGACATAGTCTGGGTTGATTAGGTACGGAGACGTTGGGTTGTTGCCAAAAACAGATGATTGGAGACTAAACACTTAGAGGAAGTAATCCTTGGCGTTAACGCGACCAGGTAAACAAAGGCAGAGAATGATGGGCCAAACATTCGTCCTAAACGTATGTATGTTTTTCTTTCAATATTAAGCTGTTCCCTCTGACGGGTGGCTCCCAAGAAAAGAAACCAAATGGTCTCTGCCACACCATACTTTTGCAGCTTATTTTCTTTCCTTTTACTTTCAAGCCATTCCCGTAGCTGTTTTATAATAAACACCTGGTCCACATTCCCACCTCCTTGTCTAAGCCCTCACTGTTCTGTCCCCATCAATCGTGCCATCATCTGCTTTTATTTCTCAGGCGAAACCCTTCCATATACCTCCCCCAGTTTATTAAGAAAAGTTATGCCCTAAAAGTTTTTACCCACCTCTTTTACCTTTGTAAAGTTTAAAAGATTTTTCCTATACCATTTCTTCGAACCAAGGGGTGGCGACAATTTGGCCATTTCTTTGGAAGCTTTCCTACATCCAGACAGATCTTACAAGCTGTGGTCAGTCGCAGAATCACTTGTAATGCCGTCGATTCTTAGTTGCTTTTCCATTTTTCAGACTCTTAATTGTTCTTGAATCCTCAGTTATCATTGCTACAAGTATTCTCAGACTTACAGTCACACCTTTCATTTATATGCCCTTCAGCTTTTTTTTCTTCTGTTTTCCATACTCAAGAAATCTTCAATAACTTACTCCATTGATCCAGGGCTGCATTCACTTTAGACCCCTTCCGTCAATTACTTCTTGTATTCTTAGGTTTATTCGCTCATTAACCTTTCTCCCTGCATTTATTACTTGGCAGGAATTCTTCACCCTGAAGTTCTTCCTCCCCTTCCCCTTATATTTTCATTGATTGCCTTCTTTTTCTCTTTACTTTTCTTCTTGTCTTCCACATTCATGTGCTTGTATAACGTACAAGATCTCATTTTCTGTCATATTGTGTAACTTATCTTGTTCCTGCGAGAATACAAAATATCTCTTGTATGGATACCTTTGGCGAAAGCTGGTTCAGTTGTTTAATCATGATAATGAGGTAGTACTATGGTGAACATCTTCACCATTTCTTGGTAAAACTAAGGTATACTTAACTTAAGCCAGCTTGCTGTGCAGACGTACTGGCGTGCTCTCTATCACGGCGGCTGTTGTAGACGCTGATTTTTTTTAAAGTACATCCTTGTTTGGATGGTTAATGATTTTGGCTTGTTTGTAACCTATACTTCTTATGACTGGTGCCTGAAAACTGTTATAGATGTCTTGGACATATATGTGTTTGTGCTAGGTTAAAGTTGCCCAAGATGATTGGCTATCACTATGGGTGCTTGGCTTGCAGAGGTCAGGAATGTAGGCAGTCTTTTCAACTATGTCAGGTGTGTCTATGATGCCTTCCAATTAGAACTAGTACGTATCTAGGCAGAAGAAGGCGAAGGTTCTGTTCGTTTCCTCTGGGCAATGAGGCTACCTGCATCATCCCATTCCACATTTAAGAAGTTGTCTTAAGAAAGCCCTGATTTACAGGAAAACAGTGTAAGATGTAAAATCATCATTTTTCTATCACTTTCACAGAGGAACCAGTGTTTTAATTGACAAATGTGGGATTAGGAATGTAGTAGTAGTAGTATTAGTATTAGTAGTAGTAGTAGTAGTAGTAATAATAATAATAATAATAATAATAATAATAATAATAATAATAATAATAATAATAATAATAATAATAATAATAATAATAATAATTTTCCCATGAGTACAGTATGTTACAGCAGAAAGCGGCGAGAATTCATATTTCCTGGAATGCCTCAGAGCAAAAATAATAATAAATGAAGAGAAATATGTTTTGAAACTGATCTCATTCATAAACAATCAAGGATCGTGTACATCCACGAACGCTACTGTGTAACTTGACCTCTTCCCAAGGTGTACATGGAGCGTCTATAGAATTGCTTAAGGGATGCAAATAAGAACACAGCGTAAACAAAATAATTTATTAAAACAATACCAATTTAGCTTGACCATCTCCGGAAAGCAGATCGTATGCACAAAGGCGATTTTAGGCCGAAAATACATTTTTATAAAATTCAAGTATATTATTTGATCGTTTACAGAATTATACATGAATTTCTATAAGCATTCGATATACTTTTTGTGGTTAAAAATAAAGTATTTATTAATGGCTGATTATAAATGCTGTTTTTAGTGATATTGTTGCGTGTTTTAATAATTAAATCTTAAATAATGTTTTGACGTTAGAACTGTTTGAATAGAAGTAAACAATTCCTGTACATGAACAATTGCTGCCAATTTCAAAACGAGAAAAAAAGGGTAGATGCATAGATAATAGACAAGGTGATGGGTTGAACTACCTGATAAGACCTTAACATTGTTTTGTCTCTAGGGTTGGATGATAACAAAACAGTTTTAACTCAACTCTTATGCAGGGAAAACTGAATCAGCGCCTCTGAAGTGAGGCGTTAGATTCCTAGGAGATTCTTATAATATGCTTTTATTTGACGTCTGTCAAAATTTTACGCTATCCTAGTTCCTCCTAGATTGTTTTAATCAGGAAAACTTAGTTCAGTAGCGATATTTTTATTCACTCATTAGCTCGTAGCTTTTGTTATTCATAGTGAAATATTAGAAAGTATTATGCTTGAATACTGAGCGTTTTGCTTAAATGTGTAGTATTGTTAATGAAATTATCAGAAACAGTGCAGGGACCAGTTTCTGAGTCAAGGAATGAATAAGAAAGTCATAATATCTATTCTTAATTTTCAAATGCGTGGATGTCTTTATACATTTATAACTTTCTACCAAATGAATGTTTAAAAACTGCATTGTTCAAATATCAATATTATTATTTTCAAGCCAGCTGGAGAAGGCTGTAAGATTAAAACTTATATTAAAAATCATACTGGTGTGTGTGAGTGCATTCACATTTTGTGGCTGCCCTCAGATTAGAAGTTTTTATTTAAAGCGCTGAATAAAATTATTTCAATTTCATTCAAAAGCCAAAGTAGATGGAAGGTTTAAGTTGAGAATATTTGATTTAAATGTTGATGATAATCGCACGATGCCAAAGATGAATCGAGTGGCTTATGTCAACAAAGCCTGAGGCTACCTTCTCGTATCAGTGATACCTTTTTGTTTAGTTCCATTATTAGTTTGGCAGAGCTGCACTTTGGCTTTGGGTAAGCTTGATAGTGGCAATGTTTTGTAAATCATTAGTAATATATATTTAAGCGTGTCTATGTGAGAAAGGTCATGTTAAGCTGGATGCGCATAAGAATATCTAGATAGTGAATTAGGAGTGAGTGTTTGTAAAATCTTAGCAACCTTTGTGTGTTCTAACCCAGCTGTGAGTGTAAAGGAGCATGAAATGTGTGGTTGATGAAGTTTGTAATACTAATATAGTCGACTAAGAGTTAATGCTCGAATGTATGAGAGAGAGAGAGAGAGAGAGAGAGAGAGAGAGAGAGAGAGAGAGAGTGATTGACTTGACATCGGACAGCACGTTTGAAAAGCCTTAGCTATTTTTGCAGACGCGAACACATCTAATGCTTACAGACACAGCAGTTGTTTATTGTTTCTTCTTTGTGCGTTGATCAGGAAAAATGTAGCTTGTCGCTCTTCAAACAAAGTAAGAATACCGGGGCTAGAACAAGATTCTCAAAAATGTGTACCCACGCTACATTTTCTTGGCCACAGATCTGTTCTTTGGACAAAATGAATAAATAAATGTACTGGGGATGAGGCTTGAGTGTTTACTCCGCAGAGGTGTGTGTGTGTGTGTGTGTATAGAGGATATCCTTACTGAAATGTTTTGAAGTATTTTGCATTAGAGCATTCTCGACGTTTTCGTAAATAATGCATTGTCAGTCTTGCTAATAATGATAGTTGCAGATAATAGCAATATTATTCATTTGATTTCTGTTTTCTGAAACATATAAAACTTTACTTCTGCTGTAAGAAAAATAGCCTGTGGTAATCTAATATAACTGATAGCAAAAATCCAGTAGTTAGTGTGAAAAAGATTGGTTTCCATTCAGATTCTAGACATTGCGCTCTCAAAATGAATGAGACTCTTAAAGAAGTCTAGGCAATTAGTATAGATTTATTATGCTTATTTAAATACAATATATTACTCTGTGTACAGTTTTATATACATTGTCAGTGAAGACTTTGTCTAAGCTTATGGTAAAATTGTTCTTTGGTTTATTTTAATGCGATAAGAATGACAAACATAGAGCAGTTGAAGTCAGAAAGAGATTAGTCAAGTGTGGGAAACGAGAAATACGTAAGGACTTGAAATACAGTACAAAATTGATAGCTTAGTAGCAAGAGCCCGTGCTGAAACAACAACTGGTATTATAGTAAATAGATTCAACATTACGAAGAAAGTAATCTATAGTTATTTATAGAATTTTTGAATGGTATGATGAAAAATAATTCATGAAGAAATCAATTAATTGGAAAGATATAGAATAATCAGTATTACAGAAAGATGAAAATATAGCTATATAATCATTCTAAAATTCTCTTACAAGAAGTAATCATGAACATATTCAATATATAAGAATTAAGAGGCAAAGGCTGAAAATAACATGACTTAACTATACAATGATTCTAGAACTCTACTCCGGGAATATTGATATACAGTCCTCTTTCTTCAGCGTCCTCGGTCTTATTCTACGGGCGCTGGATGCCGTTAGAAGGCGTTCAGCGTCTCGTCACCAAACTTCGCCACCAAGTAGCTAAAATCGAGGTCTAGACCTTGGCTAAAATTAGCGGGAAACTTACAAGTCCCGTATCTTTATGCCCTTACGATGACGTCTGAAAGGGCTGCCATGATTTCGGCTTCGCCAGATTGCTAGCCACTTCTTTCTATAAATAAATGCTTCTTGGTTCGAATTTTGATGGCAAAATGCTAAAACGTTACTGACAGAACACGTACTCCTGTGACGTAACGTCTCACCATATCCCCTCTCCCCTCTACGACCCAGCCACACAACTGAATTGTTCGATATTCCTATACAGTATATATATATATATGATTGACAGCAAGGTATACATGGGATTTTACATTATTGTACTTTTATTTTACGATAAATACTGACTATGACTAGTTTTATTTGGCTTCTATACTCTATGGGGAAATTTATTATAAACTGCATGTCTTGTGTTTGTTCAGAAGCTTTTTATAAATGCTGTGTTGATACTTGTGAAGACATGAAATCGTATTTCAGTTTGTTTGCCTACACAGCTGCTGCATCGTGACCTTTTAATTTAGTGGAATCGTCAGACTTAACTCGCGGTACATGTTGACAAAGACATTTGTGACCGTTTCAACAGCTGTACTGATTTGTTGTTTGGTACTCGTTCATGATAACTTGTAGAGGGATTATTTTGTACAACGTGTGTGATATTTTCACGTATTTTGTTTGAGCAACTAAGATTTATTTATTATTCTCTTATATTTTTTCTTTCGAGCATGTACTGTTTATTGAAAATCTTGACCTAGCTTTCATTTGTAATTATTATTATATATATGAATCTAATAAGCAATAACTCAGCGTGTTCCCATAATTGACTTGACCAAGACGAATAACTGAGAGTCAAGATTTCGTTATGACTGATGTTCCTTGCAAATGAATTTGCGGTTAATGCATCGGCGGCAGTTACTTAGAAGGGAATGCGACCGAGCCCTTGTAAGCGGCCTAACAGCTCCTCTGCCAGGGGAAGCTCCTCCTGGCCCTTAGGGTATTCCTCGTAATCTTCACTGCCCTGAAAATAAAAAGAAATGGATTACTATAATTCGTGATGTAGACGTTCGTTCGACAGCCAGTTTATGACATGGAGGTAAGGCTTACTGCTTCATCGCAGACACTAATACAAGGAGCAAAAAAGATTGAGTGAGAGTTAGTTCGACGACGAATAAATATCAGATAGAGTGATGAAAACTAAAACCACGTTGCCTGTATCAGATAGAATCAGGTTTCAGTCTAGAATCGATTTTCGTGCTAAAGGATAAACAAATTAAGGATGCTTTTATATACCCCCCAGGCCCGATGAACGGAAAGGGAGAAGGTGTGGGCGATGGGGTTATAAAATGCTGTAAGAATCAAGGAAAACGAAAGCAGTAAGAGAAATACAGGGCTTTTTGTCGTTTATGACAACGTTTTCTTTCTGTTTCACCAGTTATTTTACAGAATGTGTGCATGGGTTCACTATTTGTTGGTGTTGACCGAGAGTAAGGAAAATTTTGCTAAATTTATGAGTGATTTCACTGATTGCGTGTTTTTATCCCTTTTTTTATTGAATGTACGAGACCTTTGAATATCTAGGCGACATTACTGTACAGTGACATAGTACAAAGGGTTGGCGGGGGGGGGGGGATGATTTTCACTGGAAGTATGAGTTCTTTTTCAGCATGTGTAATCACTTGACTGAATCAAAGAGTGATTTATATCTTACGTAGGAACGTTCTCTTTGGGATTTATGAATGAATCACATTATTATTGGAGATTTTTACTGAATGTGTTGGTGGTTTTATTTTTTGGATGATTTACGAAATGCATGACTGCTTATTGTTTTCTTACAGTTGACCCTTTTTTTCAAATTTTCATAAATTTTTCGGCTTAGATTATTTACCTTCGTTGTGGTTTCTACTGTTCGAACCCAATAGATTCGATATATTTTCTGTCCAGCGTAAACAAGAAATTCTAGTCTATTTTCATTCTGTTGAAAATAAAACTCGTTCTTTATATGAAGACTGTTAGTTAAGCGCATATGTTTGCCAGAGTATTTTTGCTTTCTTCAAGGTAAAGCCTTGTGTAAGGGTTGGGTGAGAGTGATCAACACCAGGTAGATTGGGAGGCCAGATGTCACAGAGAGAGAGAGAGACAGAGAGAGAGAGAGAGTGAAAGCGAAAATTAAGTTCGGTGTTAGACTTGAAGAATTAGTAGCTACCCTGTGTGTGTGTGTGTGTGTGTGTGTTGTGTGTGGGTGTGTGTGGATTGTAGTGCAAATGGTAGTGCGGTCAGCTCAAAACAGACGTGAGTAATCGGGAGGGCCCCGACGGTAGTCCTTAACCCCCCATTGACGAAAACCTTGGTATATATGTATGTATGTATATATTATATATATATACTGTATATATATATATACTGTATATATATATATATATATATATATATATATATATATATATATATATATATATATATATATATATATATATATATATATACTATATATATATATATATGTATATATATACATATATAAAATATATATATATATATATATATATATATATATATATATATATATATATATATATATATATATATATATATATATATATATATATATATATCTTTACTGGTGGTGATGCTAGTGATGAATTTTGCGCTTTAGTACATTTTTATTTGTTAATTTATTTTTATTTTAATAAGTGAGATCTCTTCATTCTGTATTTCCCTGTACAGTACCTTCCCTTACTTCCTAATAAGAACCACGTTCTTTGGAGGCTTGAAATTCATGTCAGTGGCTCCTGTGGGCTTGTTCCATGTGAATAGGGTTCATCTTCTGAATAATAATAATAATAATAATAATAATAATAATAATAATAATAATAATAATAATAATAATAATAATAATAATAATGCAAATCTTCTTCACAATCCCGTGGTAATAATAATAATAATAATAATAATAATAATAATAATAATAATAATAATAATAATAAAAATAATCATATTCACACTGTTGGGATCTCGGGCATCAATGTGACCAGTTGCCGGCAGACTGCTAAACTGTTTATATAGTTTTTGGGCATTGGTTTTTGTGGGAAGGTTGCTGGCTCCATGCCACAAGTTGTGAAAAATAGGTACCTACGTGGATCATCTATCTCCCCCAAAATTTCAGTGAGTTGATGTATTTTGATTATAAAAAGCCCAAACGTTTTTTTGCGACATCGTCATCTGTCTATAAAAATTTACAGCAATTGTTAATAATGGGAGTCTCAATACTTGTGTTTACCCAAATTCTTCATTGCGTCGGATAATCTTTGTCGACGCAATGAATCGCTGGTCGCGATTCACCACGGTTGATTACCTAAAGGTTACGTAATTCACCTCCTTAGTCAACAGGCGAGCATTAGAATTTTTAAAGAAACTGGACTATTTTGTTTTCCCCTCTGCGGAATCGAACCCTGGTATCTCATTCGTGAGGTGAGAATTGTAACTGCTGGACAATCAATCAATCAATATATATATACATTTTTATTAAATTTTAAATTTATATATATACATATATATATATATATATATATATATATATATATATATATATATATATATATATATACACACATATATTGATTCACTGATTGATTGTGGTGGTCGTTGTCCAGTGGTTACAATTCTCGCCTCACAAGTTCGCTTCCGGGAGAGGAAAACATCATAAACCAGTTACTTTAGAAAACCTACTGTGCGCCTGTTGACCTGAGGAGGTGAATTATGTAACCTGTAGTTAATCAACTGGAGTGAATCGCGACCAGTGTGGAAAATGGCATGGGCCGGTAATCTCACCCTAAAAGGTTTGATGAGAACCGGAAGCCTAACACCCACTGCAGTCACTCTGTGAGGGTGAACAGGATCATAATTAAAGGAAATTATTATTTATGCACAGAATCATTCATTTTCCGTCCCACATTTAAAGCACGGATGGGGCGGTGACCATTCTTTTGAATTTTCCGAAGTTAGTCCTTGTAAGACTTAACAAAGAAAAAAATCGCGTAGAAACTTCAAGGGAACCCGACCGCAGAGAGCAGTAGCGGGCAAAAACGTCAGCCGTCCGTGGAGAATCGTACAGATCTCGCAACGTTTTACCGATTCGAAACGTTTGTGGGTTCATTATGCTCCACCTTCTCAGCTGATGCGTGGAGGATCGAATGTAGGTCCCTGTACACGCACACGTGTACGTCTGTGTGTGTGCGTGTTTCTGGGTGGTCCTGAGTTTCTGACGAGTATGTGTGTGGCGGCACTTAGAGATGGTCAGTAACTAGGCCTCCCACAAAGCCCACACACATGCATACGCTGGCAGCATACACACACACACACACACACACACACAGTCACTCGTATGTAGACTTTAGCCAGTATAAAATAATATACAGGTAATTTTTTAAGTATATTAAATTGCATAAAAAAGATAGAATTGAAGGCTGTGACCGTGAAAAGAATTCGTATTTGATTTTACTCATGCTTTCACGTTATGTATGTGTGTATATATATATATATATATATATATATATATATATATATATATATATATATATATATATATATATATATATATATATATATATATATATATATATATATAATATGTATAATATATATAATAAGCTGAGAGAGAGAGAGAGAGAGAGAGAGAGAGAGAGAGAGAGAGAGAGAGAGAGAGAGAGAGAGAGAGCTTATCTGTCTGATGTCAGCGGTTGACTTGAGAGAATCTATTAGGATATCGATGGCGGCCCCCTTCTCCCAATTTTTTTTTCTTTGGCCAGAGTGTGAAACCACCCAGCGAGCGCATGTTCCCACCTTAGTAATGAACTTTCGGCAGCAGATTCTATTTAGGAGGTCTGCCTGTCCCTTTCTCTTTCCGGGGAGGAGGACACACACACACACACACACAAACACACGCTCGCCGGACCCCCAAGATGTCTTAGGCCCATATCATCGTAATTGACCACACGGAACACAGCCCGTCTTGGGCCACCCACATATCCCACACACACAGACAGACACAGCCACCCACAAAATACCCTCGACCACCCATATCCTGATGGGGCCCACCCACATTCTAAAAACTTCAGTCTGCCATCCTATGAGACCACCCGCGCACTGTGTCACAAGTTGTCAAAAGAGGGCTTTTAGGAGTTCGGTTGATATGGGTGGCCCAGGGTATCAGAAGGAAGGCCCGGTATTTCGTGGGCGGGCTAGAGCGGAATGGCACCCAAAGTGCCACACAAGAATTCTCCACGTGGGGCGGCGGGGGCACTCGCATTCTTTTCTCTGCTTCACGGTAATGAAGCTTCATGAAGACTGACACCTTTGCTGATTTACACGAGGGAATGCCCCTAGAGGGGGATTATTGGAACCACGTGGGTATTCGGGTATGAAATCGCACAAAGGGCTCTTTATTGTCGTCGGTTGAGTCTCCTGTTTGGTCGCGATTAAATAAGCATGCTGAATGCAGAAATGTCTCCACCGTAGCTACGCTTCTGTTTTTGCAAATATACACTTACTTATCCCTTTGCTTTACTTTTCAATGATTTTTGCAAAGATTTGTGCAGTAAAAGTTACATGTTTTTATTACAGTTATGTTGTTTAATCTGTCTCTAATGGTAATTACATCCCATTCTGCTCATGTATAGCAGATTTATTAACATCTGACTACAGTTTTGCATTTGGGTACATACTTGTCTGCAATATGTCGTTTTGGTTGTATCTTAGTAGTATTAGCATCATAACGTGTGCGCATTTAAAGCCCACACTCTTCAAATAGACAAAGGTCATTCCTGTAAGGTGGCGTCGCAGTGGCTGAGGTCTTCAACTTTTTCAAGCGCGAGAGGGCTTCGAAACGGGCTGTTAAAGTTTGACTCCGTAAGGGGTAGTGCCGTCAGTGCACCTCATGCGGGTGCACTGTAGGCATTACTTAAGGTGTTTTGCAGCGTCCCTTCGACCACTATAGGCCTTCGACCCCTAGTTGCAGCCCCTTTCATTTCTTTTACTCTACCTCTGTTCATATTCTCTTTCTTCCATCTTGCTTTCCACCCTGTCCTAACAATTGATTCATAGTGCAACTGCGAGGTTTTCCTCCTGTTACACCTTTCAGTCCTTTTTACTGTCAGTTTCTGTTTCAGCTCTGAATGACCTCATAGGCCCAGCGCTTGGCCTTTGGTCTAAATTCTGTATTCCGTTCTTAAAGTTTGAAGGTTCATTGTCGTTCCCAGCCTTTGTAACTCAACTCCGGTCGTTTACCAAACTACTTCAAACAGCGGAACCGTTTTCTTTTTCATTTTGGTGGCTTCGGCGCCATTCTGAAGCTTTGCTAATATCCATCCAGTCAACCTTCATACCGGCAATTTGTGGCAGTGCACATTATATATTATTCTGTCTTAATTTTTTATGGTTTGGTAAAATTAAGGTCTAGTGAAACTAACCAATACCAAAGGATTTTGGCGCTCTTTGTCCTATAGTACTATTCCCTTCGTGTTGATAATTTGAGGTGTCGCGAATTATACAGGACCAGAAATTCAGGGCGCAATGTGTACTGGCGAGTGCATAATAATAATATTTTTTTGATCACAGTCATCGTATTCGACTGGGTGGTTTGTATAGTGTGGGGTTCCGGGTTGCATCTTGCCTCCTCCTCCTCATTATTATTATTATTATTATTATTATTATTATTATTATTATTCACCAAGCACACAGCACGTAGCGTCTTTTATAATAATAATAATAATAATAATAATAATTTTTAATAATAATAATTTTTAAGGTTTAGCAAGTAAAGCGCTCAGGAAAAGTCTAAAGATGTCGCTTCTATGCGCTTATATAACTTAGGTCTGATGAACAGTGAAACGTTTCCATCTTCACTTGCCCATATGTCAGTTCGGCAGCGCGTCTTTCACGTTTACAGTGTCATTGCAGATTCCACGCCCCGCCCCCCGGCACAATTAAACACTGTAGGGGGTTACTGTTGTCAGTGCGCCTCATGCGGTCCACTGTAGCCATTACTTAAGGTTCTTCGAGGCGTCCCTTCGACCCCTAGCTGCAACCCCTTTCATTTCTTTTACTGTACCTCCGTTCATATTCTCTTCCTTTCCACCCCTCTCCTAACCTGCGAAGTTTTCCTTCTGTTACACCTCGAAAACCTTTTTAACTGTCAATTTCCGTTTCAGCGCTGAATGACCTCATAGGTCCCAGCGCTTTGCCTTTGGCCTATATTCTAACACAATTAAAGGACTACTGTACTTCCGCCATAGTTGGCGCACAGATGTACACGAATAGACCAGCTTCCCGATAGTGTTCAATTATTCTTGTTTGGTTACGTCAAGAATTTCTTTTGGGTGAAATTACGGGCAATGACTTCTATTTTATAAGAGGTTGACTATTAAAGTGTTCAGATGAGACTGTAGTTAGCGACCTTGTGACCTTGACCGTGATCCCAATGCTAAAAATAGCGACCATAGGAACGTTTTGTTTCAGAAACGAACTTTATCGAGTGAAAATCATTGGAGCAATATACAGTACTTTGCAGTAGCCATAACGGTGTTATTTGCTACACTTCATTGGTCAGAACAGTCGGGGGTCTGAAGGTGATGTGTAATGCTGTCAAAATGCTTACTTTGATTAATAATAACCTATCACATGCTGTCGATTGTCAGAAGGTATGATTTTTATTTGTTCCTTACATAACGATTGACGTAAGATTGACCTTCAGTTCAGTAGCCTATATAGACCTTCAGTTCAGTAGCCTATATAGCGCTCAAGGGCGTCCTCGTGCAAGGACGTCCTCGGACAAGGACTACCTTACATGTTACCTTGTCCTCTGTGAAGGTCCGCGTGAGTGTCCTCGCTTTGGGTCGTAATCCTTGGGTGAAGGCAAGTCAAAAAAGTTGTCCCTATTTTTTAAATAGAGCAGACGAACCTGGTATGTACTACCAGCGGTAGGTGATTCTAAAACCAATCGGTAGATGGCGGTCGTCATGTTCCGAACGTAACGCTATTTTTGGCTCTGATTTCTTCACCGTTTGCCGATCTTTCAATATCAACGTTGCGAAAGTGTACCTCGGATGATGTTGGTGGTCTTCATTAATTATTTCAATGGATGAATGCAGGTTACGGTGAAAGAAGCAAATCCCCAGTATTCCTTGTTTCTGAATGATTATTAAAGCTGTAGACTATTTACTTGGATGTCAGATATAAATTTTCTACAGTATCTGTGTATAGTCCTAGTGAGATGCTATTTATCCAAATGAGCTTGTCTCCTTGCAGTAATAATTTACGGATAAGTTAATGAGCTTCAATTTCGTATTTGCCGTCGTCCAGCCCGTAGCCAGCATCATTTCCCTTAAATAAGTGTTCTGAATGACGGTACCTTAGTCTGAGTTTCTGGCTGGTAAGTAACATCTCTTAGGTCGGTACTTATCGTCTTGACGCTCTCTAACATTGTAGTTATTTTTGAAGGTGTACGCACAAGTGAGTGTGAATTTTTAAACACGCGTTACTTGTTTTTTATATGCAATTATTTTAGCTACCAATGTCGTTCAATATTGGATTTACTATCGAACTGAATTTACTATCCTGGCCCGGGAAGATATATTTATCAATTATTGGAAGTGTCTGTTGCATCGATGTATTGAGCAAAATGTCTTTTGTATATATCGTTATAATAAGCAAACAGTCATAGAAGGTAAGATATGCTAAATGGTTAGTTTTGATGGTATGAAGTTCTGTTGTAACCCTTCTCTCTCTCTCTCTCTCTCTCTCTCTCTCTCTCTCTCTCTCTCTCTCTCGTAACGCCAGATAGCATTTAATAAATCATTCTTGTCAGTCATGCACTCTTAAGAAAAATTGCTCTCTCTCTTTTACGCACACACACACACACACACACACACACACGGACGGACGGTCACGTAATTGGAGCCTGACGCTTTAATAACCGAATAAGAAGTGACAGTCACCAACATACGAGGTGAATGTTCTTCTGTTACCTGACGGGCGCTAATCAATAAATTCAAGGTGCTTCCTT
>NC_089753.1:10786629-10919129 GCF_040412425.1 Macrobrachium rosenbergii | reverse complement strand
GGATTTCTTTTTAGAAGTTTTGCTTTAGCCATGTACTTTTTACATTTTGTTTAAATTAGATATTATTTGTCAATAAAATAGTGGCTTTTTGGGGTATCTTTTTATTAAGTTTTCTGTCAGCAGTTGGATTTCTACGGTTTATTTTACATGTTTAGTTTGAACCATTATTCTGTTCTTATTATAGATTTTCGGTCAAAAGAACTTGAGACGGTTTATTTTTCCCATAGTGCCAGTCAAAAGATAAAAGTTTATCAGCAAATGACCACTAATCAATTTTGTCTCAACAAACAACTTTGGACGATTTCTGTTCTGTTAGCTCTAAGCAAATAACTTCAGTGCATTTTTATTCGTCAAACTTCATTTTACGAATATGGTCAGTGTTACTGAGGCACCAGCAAAAGTGAAATTAATCCAATTGCTTTAGTTCTTTCAGCAGCATTACCTGATACTTGCAGAACGTCCTTTAGGCATAAAAAAAAATGTCGACGGAATATCCCCAAACAGTATACATCGAATAACTTACAGTAAAAAATCTGCCAGTGGCGTGAAATTGGAGCTGAAATCTTGACAAAATTTAAGCAATTAAAAAAAGTGATCGAAGGTGAACCGGACAAACTTTTCGCAGAGAGGGAAGTCTTACTGGTGTCTCGGGCCATAACGTTTCGGCTTCATAGCATTCATTCAAGGAGGGTCCTTGTGCGAAATCTGAAGGGTACACTGGCCCCGAGACAGACAACGCTCAGCCAGCTGTGCGTCGTCTTAACCATAGCATTTCAACCTTGAGCGTTATTTCAATGTCTTTAGTATCGTTACTCGTACTTTGCTGTCCTTTATTGATAGAAATAAAGCATTATTATTATTATATTATTACTAATATTTCATTTGAGTGTTTAATCAGTATCCATAGCATCATTACTTCCTAATATGTTGCCATTACTACTGTGGAAATCGATTTCTGATTGCCTCTATGATGATGATGATCATAGCATTCAAGGACACCCTTGCACAAGGTCTGTTGGGTACGTTGCTCCAACAACGGAAGGTTGGCCCGAGCCATAGCATTTTAGCCTCCCGAGTCTCCTAGCACCGGAGGACGCCCTTGCGAGAGGTCTGCAGGGTACGAAGCGTCGACCTTGCGAAGTGCCTGTCCGAGTTTCTTGGCCTTGCAGCAGAGGTCGCGGTGTTTTTGGCCGTCGGGGAGAGGGAAGGGCTTTAAGCGAGCCAAGTATGGTATTGCTAGGAACATTTTTTTTTCTGTAAGTCGGTGGTGTCGTTATTGATTCGTGGTGGCGTAATTTTATTAGAATTATTACCGTTGAGATTAAAGTTCGTACTTGAATTTATTATTATTATTAGTAAGACATTTTATTACCATGAGATTGGACGAAATATATATATATATATATATATATATATATATATATATATATATATATATATATATATATATATATATATAATGATTTTTTTGCTAGTGTTCAGTATATGCTACGGGAACGAATCTCGTCTATAATAAACTAAATCGCCTAAAAATAAAATGAAAGTGGAAATATCCTTTACAACTATTAGCTTAATTTTTTAAGTATCATACTTAGTTGTGACATTATATTATGTATGTGAATTTCTGACGCTGTATCATAAAATATGCATATATTATGTATGCTAAATAATAATAAAAAAAAAATAATCGGCGTCTGTGTAGAACCATCTGACTACTAACCGTAATGACGCTAGCGGATGTTGACTCACTGAGCTTCAAGGTTAGATAAAAAAAAATGTCGATAACATTCAACATAAATACCCGAAATGCGAACTTGTTTCACTAAGATGTCTTCACAAGTGTACAAACCTTATGTATTTACTATAACAAAGAACCTAACGAGCAAGCGTCGTCTATTTGTAAATCAATGCTTTGAAACTCGTCCGTTAGGCAGTTGCATTCTGTTCCATTCATGGAAAGGATGAGACCTTACTCATTTTCTATCCACGGTCCAACTATAGAAGATGAGCTTTGTCCCTCCTTACAAGGTCTTCGAACTATGCGCCGAGGACAAAGAGCCTCGTGACCCCCTTAAAAGCAAGGACAAGGACACGTACCCTCGGACCTTGTACGAGGTCGTCCTTGCCTGCTATAAAAATCGTTACCGATGCCGAGGCCGTAAAGGATAAATTGTAGACTCCAGTGAACGACGCTCCAATTATAAGCGACCTTTTAAACTCGTACCAAATATTTACAGATACACACGCAAGCTATCCGCATCTCCTTTCCGCAACTTTTTATAGCATTAAAAGAACGTTAGGGTAACCTTTTGAATGACCTTAGACTACGTACCCATTTTCTAAACCATATCCATTTTCTAAAACCAAGCACATTTTCTTTTTTTCCACTGCACTGCGATAATATAGAAGAAACACCTGCAAGGGCACGGGAGAGGGAACTTTTGTCATTAGATAACACGGAAGTTAAAAATAGAGTTGTTACGTAAGCGAGTCAACGTTCTCTGTAGTCCTTACACACGGAAGTGTCATAGCCCCTCCCACGAGTCCCTATGAAACCATTCGAGGTAACCTTCACAGAACATAAGACTCGTCTAATTGATTTCCTCGCGAAGGCCAAGGTCGTTATGTCCCAGTAAGGTCGAGTCCATTAGTGCTAACTTTAGTAAGGGTTTATTTCGATGGATTTCCTTATCGTGTTTCTTTTGTGAAGTTTACTTCCTTATAACTTTTGTATGGAAAGAATTTAAACTGAAAGAGACTTGAAACTAAAAGAGACAAAGAAAATGGAGATGAATAACAATTAGCGCTCCCTATTTGCAGTCTCCTGTCAACTCCCGTTTTCCTTGTGGTAGGAAGACTAGACTGGGCGACTCCAATTTCAGTCAGTGGGGGAGGAAGGTTCTCAGTCGCTATAGTATACGCTCTGGTGCAGCAATTTAATCGATACTGATAAACTTTTCGATATTATCTCGTTGTTAAATTTTGTTATTATGTGTATAGAAGCGTTTTATAGAAGATATATCCATAAAGGTAGATATCGGTAGTACTTCGACATGGTCTAGAAACGGCCCAGTGTTCTCCCCCGCCAAATAAATGCAGCATTCCGTCAACGTGTGTGGTCCACCGAGTGCTGGGCCACCCACGTTGATGTTGGGACCACACACGTCGAAGCTGCCTTCTGTGTAACTCCCTCAGTAACCTCCCCCCCTCCCCTCCCATCACCCTTCCCATTCCATCCATTCCCTCTCTCCGTCCTTCCCTTGTCGAGAGGGATGTGGAGGGGGGGGGGGCGCTGTGGTTATTGTCAGGCGGTACCCAGGTAGGAGAACCCTAAATTTCGTGGAAATGTCCATTTCGTTTTTGGCCAATGATTGATTATAGTGGTTGCTGTAAGTCACACTATAATCTTGGTCTCCCTTTTTAAACTAAAAAAAAAGAATGCGGTGAATTGTATTGTTTAAACAATGGCGTTAATATTATTAGGGGGAATGGCTTAATGTGCGTCATACAGAAGAGCGTCGTAAAATACATACAGAAGAGCGTAGTTGAGTATATCGTAAAATACATCTTATATTTAAAATAATTTGTGAAATTCATTCAACAGCTGCATTTATAATTATTATCGTTATTATTATTTGGTGATAATGTTCGCTAAAAGTACGTAGAAGGAGAGTTTTATGAAATTAATAAGTTATAGAAAAGGAGTAATATGAGTAACAGCCTAGGTTGCGATCAAATTGTCGAGATATGACTGTTTCAGCTTTGGCAATTACAATATTCATTCTTTATTTTACCCTTTTCTTGCGTTTTCTCTTATAGCTTCGCTAGCTTCGTTTGCCCATTATTGCACATGAATGAGTGAGACACTATGAATAATAACAATAATAGCAATAATAATTAGACTTTTCATTCTTGTTCTTCCGTTTAAGACAGTAAATAATTATAATTAAATGAGTTTTTCCTACTATGCTTTCGCTAATGGTTATTTGTTACTGCGGAGGAATTTTGGACTGAAAGAGAAGAATCGTTAACTTCAGTTTAAAATCGTTCTATTTTGAGTTGCGTTTGTGGTTCAGTATGTTTTTCAAGATTATGTTAGTGGTTGGTTTAACCTTTAGGGGAGGGAGAGAGAGAGAGAGAGAGAAAGAGAGAGAGAGAGGATTTCGAATATGATACTGAACGACGCTTTGAATCAAATTATCGCAAACTGTGGTAGGGAATGAAATCTCCGGAAGAAGTTTGAGAGAGAGAGAGAGAGAGAGAGAGAGAGAGAGAGAGAGAGAGAGAGAGAGAGAGAGAGAGAGAGAGAGAGATTAGTCTGATTTCTTGTGATTCATTAGTATATATATATATATATATATATATATATATATATATATATATATATATATATATATATATATATATATATATATATATATATATATATATATATATATATATATATATATATATATATATATATATATATATATATATATATATATATATATATATATATATATATATATATATATATATATATATATCAGTCAGACATATCAAGGATTGATATGGTATAAAAACATCTTTATTTTTGCCGATTTCAAGACAACTAGTCTCATTTTCATGCAATAAAAGAATAAATATTGAGAATACATATGAACTATATGTACAAATGTTTTTTAAGAGATTTTTGTATTTTTTTTTTCAATATTTATTTTTTATTGCATTGAAATGATAGTTGTCTTGAAACGTCGGCAAAAATAAAGATGTTTTTATGTACCAGTCTGTTTCAAAATCCTTTATATATATATATATACACAACACATATTATATATATATATATATATATATATATATATATATATATATATATATATATATATATATATATATATATATATATATATATATATATATATTATATATTATTTTAGGGCATAAAGATAATAAATGAAATTACATAAAGATAAAAGAGGAAAAACGATATTTCGTTATATTTGAATACGAAACTCTAGTGATTTTGTTCACTACAGGATGTGTAACTTTTATTGCTTTTGCGAATTTTCCACCTCCTATCATTATTGTTATTATTATTATTTTAACGTCCGTTTTATTATTGATCACTGTTGAAGGTCAACTACTGTCGGGAATTCCGCCCTGTTGTGTATATGTTTATGAAACTGCTAATTTTTTAACTAAGGTCTTTTTTTGTTTGTTATATATCTGCATTTTGTATTTGTATCTGACCCTGAGCTGCAATCAAATATATTAGTGTTAATATGAGAAATGTTATTAGTTTACTTTGGGCCAAAATATGCGGATTTTTATGGTTACGTTAACCACATCTAAGTAAATAAAAACGACCAGCATGCAATGAACTCTTACCATCTCGATTCCCTAATACTTATGGGTACTTTTCAGTTGAAAACATGGAGAGAGAGAGAGAGAGAGAGAGAGAGAGAGAGAGAGAGAGAGAGAGAGAGAGAGAGAGGGAGAGAGAGAGGGAATTTAAACTATGATACTTATCAACATTTTAAATAAAAGTCATCGCAAGCTGTGTTAAACATCTCTCGGGAAGAGGAAGTTTGAGAGAGAGAGAGAGAGAGAGAGAGAGAGAGAGAGAGAGAGAGAGAGAATCTAGACTATGATATGTATCAACATTATAAATAGACTAGCCATAATCTGTGGTAGGAATAAACAGTCTCAGGAAGAAGTAGTTTGAGAGAGAGAGAGAGAGAGAGAGAGAGAGAGAGAGAGAGAGAGAGAGAGAGAGAGAGAGAGAGATATTCATCAGACTCACCAAAGGCTGAGGCAAGAAAGGGCTCCTCAGGGATTGGCGTGAGGTCGAAGTCCCTCCTGATGGCCTCAGAGTGCCCGGGGTTGGTGACGGTCACCTCGTGGGTGAGGGGCATGTAGCCCTCGGCAGAGGCCGTCACTTCGTACTCGCCAGGGACCAGGAGACGCCAGTAGTCCCCTTCGTGTACTGGAAATTATTAGTCAATCAATTTGATGCGGTCAGCCCTCTGAAGATATCCGCAAAATTTCATCTTAGAATTAATTTTGATTATTACTTTCATTTATTGAGGATTGAAAGTTGGAAACGATTGGATTGGAAGCTAAAAACATGCTGAAGATAACGTATATAATTATTTTTTGTTGTTAAGTGAATTTTGCTTTTGAGATATTAAGATAAAAACGCTGAAATTATTTTTTTTTTTTTTGATGTATGTAGATGACGAGAGATAATTCACAATTTTCTTTAAATCCAATTATTTTATCATGAAGTAGATAACCCAAGTGAGGGTGGCATAGTTTTGTAATTATTTTGATTGCATTGTCAAACGCAAAATATCATTGAAAAATGTTAAATCGACTTATATACAAGATAATACTTTAATTAGTTTTTCCTTACTGGTAGCTAAAGTAATCATGTGAACTAATGATATGAACTCGAATATCAAAACGTCTTCACATTCGAGTTGTTTACAAGTAGCCTACTATTAATTTAGAAGAGTAGACAGGATGCGGAATTTACCTAAATCTTGATACAAAAAATATTCCTGGAAAGAATATTTATACATGTACGAATCTCGAGGACTTAGAGTAATTAAATTAGATATTTGACTTAATTTTTAAAAATGTATTAAAATCCCAAATAGTTTAAATACACTTTTTCTTTTAATTAAATGTAATAAATTTTAACGACTGTTTACCATATCTTTGCTTATTCTCTGCAGTAAATCCTTCTCTCGTGCTGTGTATTTCCTGGTATTCTACGTTTGTCATTTTGTCCATTTTTATTTTTGCAATTTTCTCATTGTTAAATTAATGTAGCCTAATGTCAGCATGGCATCTTCTTATCACCATTAAACCAGCATAGCCACGCTGGTCTTATCTGAAGTATCCTTCTACTGTACCTCCGCTCATATTCTCTTTCTTCCATCTGACTTTCCTATCTCTCTAACATTTGTTTCATAGTGCAACTGCGAGGTTTTCCTCCTGTTACACCTTTTAAACCGTTTTAACTGTCAATTTCCGTTTCAGCGCTGAATGACATCATAGGTCCCAGCGCTTGGCCTTTGGCCTAAATTCTATATCGTATTCTGTTCTATTCTTACCTGAAGTAACGTCATGGTAGATGTGGTCATCGCGAGTGTGTGTGTCGTTTATCCTTGTCACGTTCTTGACGTGTATGACGGCATTTGGAATGCCCTGTCCCGTCTGCGAGTCTCGCACAACGCCTTTCACTCCTGTGTGAATCTGTCGAGAGTGAGTTTGTTATTATTATTATTATTATTATTATTATTATTATTATTATTATTATTATCATCGAAGAAGGGACCATAAAAAGCCAAAAACACAATTAAAAAAGCTAGGCTGAAGACTTGGTGAATATGTAATTTTAGTCAGTGCTTTGTTGGGTTTTATCCAAATTGCAAAAGAAGCCTTGAATTACAGTAAAATTCGCCCCATTGCGAACTACTCGCCATATGCTTAGTGTAATGTAGCCGTCAATGGTTTAATTACCTGCCACATGAACTCCATCATTGCATGCTTGTTGTCGAGCCATTCCTGCTCAAGAGCACCTCCCGGCGGGTATTTGTCGCAGCCTACCTCCAAGGTGATTTCCATGTCATTCGAGGACAGATAATTGAAGTCCTGCATACCTGGAGAAAGGAGTAGTAATTACGTCACATAACAACAACGCCTTGCGTATGGTATTATATATATAAATATATATATATATATATATATATATATATATATATATATATATATATATATATATATATATATATATATATATATATATATTGTTTTTAAGAAACATATATTTTTGTTAGTCATTTATATAGTTTTTGTTTTTAAGAAAGTTTTTTTTTAGTTAGTTTTGTTTTTAAGAAATTTTTTTTGTTAGTGTTTTGTAGTTTTTGGATTTATTAAGCAGTTGTAAGATGAGAGAATATGTAAAATTGTATTATTATGTGAGATTGAAGTTTATTTCTGGGGGGGTGGAATCCTCATTGTGAGAATAATTAATGTTCCGTTTCACCACTGAGACATGACACAAGGTTTGCCTGAAACGCGAACACGTTAATTAATGCTGTCGAAGTAACCCTTAAAAAGAAATTCAAGCCAAACTTAAGCTAAAACTTAATAAAAAAAAAAAAATAGAGAGAGGAGGCAAGCAAGTGATCACATTTTTACTCTATTCATTTTTTTCTTGTTTCCATGAGTTCTGACACTGATATAAGGCTTTGTTTTGCCCTCACCGATGGCCTTTGCGAAAAATGAGAATGCCCCTTACCGCCTCGCACGCTGTACCAGGCTGCGCCGTTGGTGACTCCTCCATCCTGGCCGAAGGAGTAATCCCCAGGAGTACAGGGAGGCCTCTTTGGGTCTGACATCCGGGGATGCGTGTCGGCGTAGATTTGTGCTAAGTGTCTGAAAGATGAAGGTAGGAAGTTTTCATTCTGAATGCAGAAGCCTGATGGGATCGGCAACCCACTAGTTCCATTTTAAAGATGTCCCCACCTTCTGTTACTTCTTTCAAATGACACCATATTCTTTGGAAGCTTGAATTTTAAGACAGTGCCCTCTGTGAGCCTGTTCCATATGAATAGGGGTTCATCTTCTGAATAATAATAATAATAACAAAAAGAAAAAAGGCCGCCTGCCTAACTCTGACCCAAGAAACTAAAGGTGGCGAGAGCTTTAATTATTTTTCCCCTTAAATAATGCAGAGGCCGAGGTGGACAACCCAGTGTTCTAATCTAGCCAAGTCTGAAGGCTATGACAAATAGAGAGGTAAGGTAAAAGTTGGATTAAACCCAAAGAAAGCTGTTAGAGCACGATGTTACCCATGCTAATTTTACAAAGATCTATACAGATGGATCAAAGTCAGATAGTGGTGTTGGTTGCGCTGTTATCCTTGGTGATACAGCGTACACAGCTAAATTACCTGACTCTGCATCAATATTTACTGCCGAATTAACAGCCGTAGTCTCTGCCCTAGATTTAGTTTTTCAAAGTAGTGACTCTAATTTTGTCATATACTCAGACTCTAGAAGCGCCTCAGAAGTTATTAAAAAATTTAATAGCTTTCATCCATTAATTCAAAAAGTTCAGGAGTGGCTTTTTCTTATATATTGTAGGCGTAAATTAGTCTTTGTGTTGGGTCCCTTCTCACGTGGGGATTCGCGGAAACGAGATGGCAGACAGGGAAGCGAAAGCTGCAAGTATTTTATCAGAAACCTCTTTCAGAAAAGTGCCTCATTCAGACCTAAAAGGTCCCATTAGATCTTATGTTTTAAGTAAATGGCAAGAAAGGTGGACTTCTCCTCTTCTTGCCAATAATAAGAAATATAGAAACATTAGGGATAATATACTACCGTGGTCTTCGTCATTCCAGCTTGACAGATGAACAAAGGTTATTTTAACCAGATTAAGGATTGGGCACACTCGTCTAACCCATCAGTTTATTTTAAAGGAAGCAGCCCTCCAGAGTGTGCTTACTGTGACGAGACACTAACAGTGGAGCGCATTCTGGTGGTCTGCCCCAGATATTTTAACCAAAGAGAAAGATATTTTCAGGGTAAATTCCTGTCTGATATTTTGGGAGATGAAGCAGATATTTCTGCTATCATCTCTTTTTTAAAGTGTGTTAAAATTTTTTTACGATATTTAATTTATTTCTTAATATATTTATTACATCAGGTAGTATTTTAATGACATTAAATTTTTTATTATGTATATATCACATAATTTATTAAACTTCATACCCTTATTTATTGGTCACATCACTTCACTTTATTTATTAATCATTTCCTCCATGAATTCATAACTTTAACATAATTTATTTTCTCTCCATTAGGGCGCTGAATGGCCTTCTTGGCCCCAGTGCCTGGGCTTTTACCCTAAATATCATACATCCATCCACCCAAAGAAAGCTGGAGACTGTCTTTGTAAATATGTTTATTTACGAGGGGAATGAGGCACACTATCAAGTGGAAGATACAAAAAAATTTGTAATATTCCAATTAACCTAATTCTCGAGGTAATAAACTGACTTACAATTAATGACTGTGAAAGTATCATTATTATTATGCAAAAGCTAAGTTTGGAAGAAATTTTTCTACTCATATCCAATGTTGGTCATACTTAAAGAGGAAAACGAAGGAGGTATGCCCCTAGTTTACGATAATCAGAATAAACAGAACAGTGATTTTGTGTCTTGATTTTATTATTTAAATCACTTTTCCCTTCTCTGCAGGAATGCCGCCATCGTGAAGCTGGGGATGAATGAAAAGAAAAAGGCCTCAGAATGCCGACTAGTGCCGTGGGTCTTAACAGAAACAGAGGTATAAGTGCAGTCTACTCTTGCTCTGTAGTCCCTGTCTTCTTTCTGCTTTACTAAACAAAACGTAGCTGCATAAATGTAGTTTAAATTTGTTGTTGATGGTAATGTTTTCTCAATAACCCGTTATCTTTATTGTAATTTTACTCGTAATTTCATATTTCCTTCACTGCTAAACCTGTGTGGGGTTTAGTGTGATGCAACTTTGAAATGAAGCAAATAATTTTGTTGAACCCTAAAATTTGAGGGAAATAGGTTGTTTATGACACTATACAATTACAGAATTTTACATGAATTTTCTTAGTGTTATCATATAAAGGTGCGGTTTATATTTAAGAGTATTCATTTTTAGCTGCTAGACAAGAAACAAAATAGGCTTCCTTATGGACTAGCCACTCCATATTTGACTTTTGAGCTTCAGCGTCAAGCTTAGTTTGGAATGAAAAGACCCTTGCCTTTTGTATCTTGATATCAAATAAGTGCTTTTGTCTGTCAAAATACTATAGTAGTCGAAAGGGCTGTAACAACAACAAACGGGGAATAATGCTGGTCCTCGGATTCCTTCGAAATAAAACCAGACGTTTATAGGTCTTTAATTTTCCATCCTTGTGGTCTGTCTGCCAGTCTTATGCTAGATAACTGGAAAAGACTGGCGATGATTAAATGAGTTGAGAGAGTAAACAGTGGAGACTGTATGAGCTACGAAAGGAACAAGTTTGGACGAAGTTAGGACCGAAGTTAGAACTTCACCGAAACATATGAGGTAGGAAAAGAACAAGTTTGAGACATTAAAAACTCAAACTTGAGCTGAATACGGAATATTTTAGGACAGCATTAAAATTTCACCGAAATATATTACTTAGGAAAGGAAGAAATGTGGATAGCATTAAAAATTCGCAAAATCATATGAGCTAAAAAGGAAGAACAAGTCTGAACAGCGTAAACAACTCATGGAATCGTGCTAGCTGGGAAAGGAACAGGTTTTGACAACGTTAAAAATGCATTGAAACACTTTTAGGAGATGCTAAAAACTCAATAATATATAAGCTACGTGAGCAACAAGTTTGAACAGAACATGAGGTATGAAAGGAACAAGTTTGAGTGAGCGTTAAAAACTCAAATATATGAGTTACTTTAGGAATAATATTAGACGAGGCTAAGAAATCACTGAAATGGATGAGCTAGGAGAGGAACAAGTAGGGATAACATTAAAAATCCACAGAAACCTATACACAGAAAAAGAAGTTTAGGACATGCTAAAAATTCACTGACATATATGACTTGGGAAAGAAATGAGTTTTGGGTAATTTTGAAAACTCAAAATGTATGAGTTACGACTTGAAAAAACTCACTTGAACGTATCATCGTCAGGACTCCTTGCGTACTCTTGGGCGGCGCCCGACCTGGAGGCGTCGTAGGGGTAGTTAGCCACCAGGTCACCTCCATGGTAGTTGGCAGAGAGGACGAAGGGAATGTTCATTATCCACTCCATGGCGGCCCAGGTCTCAGGCTGAGGCTGAACGAGGAAATAGGAAGGAATAGTGTCTCATTTTTTTAGTATTATTATTTTCCCCTGACTGGTGACTTCAGATAAGAGGTAAAGGAAGCCAGTAGTCGTTTGACCGTATTAATGTTTTATTTCTGAATCGAGGATGAACTCCCCGCTGCAAAAATTTACCAATCGTGAATTGTTTCCTACGCAAACACAGGTAGCACCATGCACCTAAATCTTGCATGTGCTTTCTAGCTTCCTAAATAAGTTAATTGCAATTGTTCGTTAAACATTATTTTTATAATCATCATAATCATCAGAGATTTCATTAACCTGAATACTTGTCACATTCAGTCTACAGACTACACTCTTAATTTGTTTTTGTCATGGAACAGGAATGTTGAACGATGAAGTTAAATTTTTTTTATCTGTATTGCAGAAACTTAATAAATCTTTCAGGCAAAATGCAATATAAACTCGGAAAATTATTAATTTCTGTTGATGTCCCAAAGCATAAATTTAATTTTAATGTTCACCGCGAAAATGGGTGTTTAAAACGAAACGTTTAATCATGTATAATATATAGGTTTAGAAAAACAGAATTAACAATATTTCCTGGTGATCCAAGAGGCAGAGACTGTTCATCGGGTATTTCAAAGGAATTTGTATATGCTAAGCCAATTATAACAAATATTCATGTTAGTTTCCCATTTGCAGAGGTTAAATAAACTTTTGTTATTTACTAGTAATATGGGGCTACAGGGAGTTCATTAATTATTCAAGATAGTTTTCATTTTCTAAGCCGGACCCAAAAATATGTAATTTTGAAATGTCACCCCAGCGATAGAAATTGCAATATGACTGAGTTTATTATCCATTTGGGGGTATGGCTGCGGGATGGCCCAATAGGTCGTTTGGAAAATGTCCAAAGGCCCAGAGGCGATCCATCCAATAGAGTCGGAAAATTAAAAGCGTAATTAAAATTAATGATCATTTGTGTCACCCTGGATACAGGTAGCACAGAATTAGTTTTATTTCCTTTACCTGGTGGTCCAGGGCCCGGAAGTGGTCCATCAAATGGTTGTTGTGCTGAACGTGCCGGATCTCGTTGCTGTACATGATCCGGTCCAGGTCGGGGAAGTCGCGGTTCAGGTCGACGCTGTTGTTATTGGCTCGACCTGTGAGGTAGTCCTTACCTCCCTGTTCATGAAAGGGAAGATTATTCATACTTCTCATTGCAAACACCGATGGGATAGGCAATTAAAACACAGAATTTAATCTATTATAAACTTTATAGCCTGCGCATTTCATTCTACTCTGTCCCGTAGTAATATTTTCCACTTCTCGTTATCTGGTTACATTCTTTTTCTTATATTTACGGTTTTTCCAGACGGTGTATGTTCCCAAATCTGACGTTCAACTTTAACAGACTCTGTGTTTTTGGCTTTATGATAAGCACAAAGTCTGTTCAGTAAGAAAAAGCCTATATTATAGCCTGCACTTTAGTATTTTCTAGATATTTTACAGCTAACACTAATTCTACATAGTTCCCAACATAAACTATAAACTTTTAATCTTACCATTCAATTTAAGAGATTTATCAAAAAATTATCACCTTTAAAATGGCAGCATAGCAAGAAATGATGATAATGATGTAGCTGACAAGTGTAGAAAGCCGTTAAGTTGAGGTGTTACTATAATAGATCTACTATAATAGATCTATCCTTTTCAAGCTCATTACTTTAACCCGAAATTGTAAAAACCTTGCATTTAAGACTCCGAAAACTGAATTAACATAAACAGACCGTTTCTGTTGCTAGCTGCCATCCATCTGGATTGAGAGAGGGCAAGAGATGGATCCTGGTCGCAGATATTAGCTTCCGGATGTCCTTGTCCTTCTCCAGCCAGGCGGTGCAGAGGTAATCCGCCAGCCCGAGGAGCAGCTCTCGTCCGACGACCTCGTTCCCGTGCATGTTGGCCACGTACTTGAATTCTGGCTTAACTGCGGAAGAAGAGGAAGTCAGGTTTGGTCTTCCTTTATATTTCACTTTCCAGGTCAGTTTATTATTATTATTATTATTATTATTATTATTATTATTATTATTATTATTATTATTGTTATTATTGTTGTTGTAAAAGAAACTCGAATGGCTAGATTCTTCTCAGAGCGAAAGATAAGCTTAATATTTAGAGTCTGAGCGGTAATTTCAGCTTGCAGGTCATTGTAGAATTTTTTTTTTTTTTTCATTTATTTTTTAGTATAAGAGCAGAGACTTAATGGATGAAAATTTGAGGGAAATTTAAACAAGAATTCAGACAAACCGGTTTTAATTTCAGCTTGCAGACCAGTAAAATAGTCTTTTATGATGGACAAAGACGGAATGACATAATTGCCAAAAATCACTTTCTCCCGATGCGAGATAACGTGTTAATGGGCCTCTAAAATGATGAGTAGCGAGTTGTTATTAAAAACTATCAACAGCTGTAGGCCTGTTATTATCTTGCAGAATTTATCTGTTCAAGAAATCCATTTAAAGAAGAATAAAGTTTGATATATTAAGGTATGTTCATCAGAATTGTCATGATTTCTCCTTGTCATGATCATCATTCTTTTTTTGTTTATTCTTGGGAGGTCGTCTACTCGACCATCATTCGGTGCGTCAGATGTCCCATTTTACATATTAATTCTTGCGTATAAGTAACTTGAAAAATTAGCTGTTCAGAGTCATTATTTTTTGTAAGTAAATGCCTTTTTAATTCCTTCGTGAATAACCCCAGTTTTTCGTGTCTCGTTAGTTCCATGGGTCAGACAAGCGAAGTCTGGGTGCCTTGTGATTTGAACCTTTTCCATTACAATAGCTATTCACAGTTTCTTTGAATGAAGAAAACATTTTCACTAGAATGCTTTTTCTAATCATATGGACTGTAGGAACAAAGCGCATTTTAAAGAGATAAAGAACAAGTTCATTTTTATCACCGTGTTTTAGGTGATAGGGCGTTTGTAATCTATGTTAAGTCAGATTTGTCCAAAACATACTGCTTGTGAGGTTTCTATATGAGGATTCTCTGGAATTTTCTATTAAGCTCTGAAAGGTAACGTAGACTGGAGTTTTAATTTCCTGCGTATGGCTTATAATTTTAGGTGTACATTGTTTTAATTTTAACATTCTTGTTACCCATTTGAATATTTTTGACAGGTTTGCAAAGTGATAACCATTCATTTTACTGTAGTTTATTAATGACAAAAGTATCAGTAAGGAATCTATTACAGTATATATACACTATATCTCACAAAGCTAATGAAAATGAACATCCTCAAGAAGAAAAACTTTCAACTTGCGGAGAGGCAAAGATGAGGCAAAGGTTTCATTATGGCATTTTTCTCAGAAATCCCAAAAATGAAAATGCATTCATCAAGATTTCTCGTGCTAACCATTCATACGTTGATTTGCTTTTGAATGGAATGCGCCATTTTCTTTAGGAAAGTTTCATTTTCAACCTTTGTGGTGATGAGAGATGAATGTAATCTTCTTTTGAAAGAGACATAATGTACGGTCACTAAATTTCCCAATGGCCTCATATGATCAGTCCTTCTATTATAAAATTGGTGAAAAGATTGTTTTAGAAATCGTAGCTCGATTTTCCGGTAGACTTGCGTTAGTTTTGATATGAATAACAGCAATTTTTAAGAGAGAGAGAGAGAGAGAGAGAGAGTATAAATATTTGTGTCAGCTTTACTGTGAAGACAGTCTCTCATTCATGTTTAAGAGGGAGAGAAGCAGCAAATGTTTCTATAATTATTACAAGAAAGGGGAACACGGTTAGAAATTCACACTTACGCAGTTCATGGTTTCCGGGATTTGCTGAAAACTCGATGACCCAGAGGGGAACATTCCTGACGGAGGGTTTACTGAGGGCGTAGAGTCTGGTCACTTCGGGGCACCTCTTGGTCACATTTCGGAGGACGTCCTCGAGTTCCTTATTGTTATGGTGTTTCCATTCGAAGCCCGATACTGATGATAGTGGCTTACTCTGGTCGGCAAGAAATGGAATATTGTAGTTAGCAGTGGTATGATAATGTGTAAATAATATTGAAGAACTGGTACTACGGATGCTATGTTAGCGTACATTATGCTGATAACATACGCAACCAAAATATCTTTTTAAGTGAAGAATTTCGGTGGCAAGTAAGAATTTTATCATTAAATGAAGGAAATTGCAAAGATCTTATAACATAATTATTGGCAGTGATAGTTTCTTTCAGCGTAACTCCATTTTGTGGAAGTGAAGAATTTATGTCATGGTAACTCTATTCAGCTGAACAATAAGAACTGAACAATAAAAGGCTTAAAGACTAGGCATTATTAGCATGAGGAGAAGAGAAAAATAACCTAAAGGACACTCGCTATTATTATCATGAGTGGGACAGCTGCAACCCCAGTTGGAAATGCAGGTCGTTACAAGCCGGAGGGCTCCATTAGAGAATGCATCCCAGTAAGGAAATAGAAATAACTAGTGTAAAGAATAAACTGCGAAGGGAAAATAACAAGAAAAAAATCAAGATAATTAAATTGTGAACCTTTCTGAGCTTTCGCATCGCCAAAGGCTTGACTACATGACTTGGAAAGTCATCCCATAATTTACTCACAGCTGGAACAAAACTTCTTTAAAACTTTGTGGTTTGGAATCTCAAAAAAAAAAAAAATAAAATAAAATAAATAAATAAAAATAAAAATAAAATAAAATAAAATAAAATGGCTTATCTGGTACTACGTGGTGAATGGTATAGTCTGGGAAGATCTGAATGCAAAGAGATTATCAGAATTATGGAAAGTCATGTACACATGCACAATGAGTTGTCGACTGACAGTGCCAGAGATTAAGCCGAGATCTGCAATAAGGAATGTAAGAGAAGTTTGTTTTAGCCAGTATTGAAGATTTACGATGCCAGTCACGGTGAACTATATTCAAAACATGGCAGAAGAAATGAATGATAATATTTCCTAGGATATACGGGTGTCCTAGGATACTGAGAGAATCTGACTATGCCATTTATTGTGCAAATGAAGAGCTAGACCGGATATGTCTCAAAAGTGAAATTGCAATAAAAAACGACAGTTGTAATTTAAATGAGTTGCGTTTAGTTGAAGAAACACTATCAATAAAAAGATCGGGGTTGGGATGGTGGGCGGGGATTTTAATAATTTTATGTATGTTAATTTGAGAGAATAAGCAATCAAGAGAATGGATTGGTTCAAATAGAGTAGAGTAGATCGTCTTGCATGACAAGTGGTTTTGAGTTGCTTTTGGTAGCAAGAGCCCTGAAGGCATAAGGCCAACTGCAACAACAGCAAAGGGTCTAAATCTTACCTTGGCTACAGAAGCGGCATAGCAGCTCCCGGCGACGAGCAAAACTATTACAAATGACCAATTTTTCATGACTCTGGAAATGGAAAATAATCTCACGTTAGCTTATTTTATACAAGAACTAAATCCTTCATGTGTGTGTGTGTGTGTGTGTGTGTGTGTGTGTGTGTGTGAGAGAGAGAGAGAGAGAGAGAGAGAGAGAGAGAGAGAGAGATTTTCAAAATTTAATCAGTTGTGAACGAAAACGTATAAGTCTTTCGATGCGTCCACACTACAGCATAATATATAGAAACTCGCCGCCAACTTATCGCGTGCATATCACAAACAGGTTGAAAACAGGTCAGCGACCGTAATTAGAAACGAACCATATGGACGCACCCTTAGAAACAACTTGAATGTAAAGCTGAAGATATTTCTGAATGATATAGAAGGTAAAAGACTGAAATTAGTGTAAGTGAAAAGGTGCATAAGGTAGGCTAATACATTGGAAGAAAAAGCATGATCATACGTTTTGATGAAATATTTAGATTTTGCCATCACTTCTGTGTCAATTTATGCTGATACATTTGTGGAAGTGAAAAGGTGCATTAAGTAAACAGATAAGTGGAGGTATTGTTTATGTTAGATAAAAGTGTTTGAGGAGTCTTATCGATAAGTCACAATAGTATTGTTTTAATTATAGATTGAAATGTAATTTACAGACACAGATTGCCGTATTCTAGATTGGTTTAGACACGGTCTAGGTATACCTGGACCGTGGGTTTAGAAAGTTCAGAGAAAAAACATCGCTCCTTATCCCGGTGGCTGTGGTAAAGTACGAACATCAACATTCATTTAGAATTTTCAGCTGTGAACTTAGCAAACACTCTTATCCCCTCTTAAAGTTAATCCAGCGAACTCAGAACCCAACGTACATGCACGATGTTTTTGAACTTCGCATAGGAACTAACTGTGTGCGGTGTTATATCTTCCCCCGAACAAATATCAAAATATCTCTCACAAAATTGTCTGCTGCTCGATTCCTTTGAAGTTCGTTTGTTCTAAGAAGCGGCTCTCTTTTGGGTCGAATACACTTGTTTGTGATTGCACGTTAGTCTGTCTGTCTGTCTCTCTCTTTCTCTCTTTCTGGATGTTCAAAACCACTGGTTGCCTGCGACGTCTATGAAGGTCACAGTATTTCAAAACATGTATTCAGTTTGTGTGTCAAGCCAAGTTGTATGTGAAGTGATTAAGGACACTCAAAGAAACATCAGACTTATATTTTGAACTATGAACTATGAATTTGCTCCCTTGTGCCCCACCCCCGAAACTTCCTCGATTCCTATAATATTCCTGACTGGTCTGGTCAAGTCAAGAGTGTTATCAAGTTGATCGTTCTACATTCTTTGTATAAAAAGTGTAGGTGTAGGGGAGACTGTGAAGGCCGAAGAGGTTTAGAGTTCATAACTAATTGGTGGAAAGAGAAGCACCGTTCTAAGGAAAAATTATAAAATTTTAAAAATATTACCGATTGATCACACATATAATTTACTGTTTATTGTTTGTAATGGAATATCCAATGTGGAATGGATAAAATCTGCAGAGAGAGAGAGAGAAAAAAAAATTGTCAGTAGGGAAATGTTCATAATTTAAGAAAAATGGTACAAACTGTAATCAGCTACACATTACAGAATTGATGAATAATGTTTATTACACTATATACTGTACTGCTGTTTCCCGTCTGTGGATGACTTGATTTTTCTGCGTGTGAACAGATTATTGTTTCTGAGACACAGTACTGCAGTATCTTTGAACCCTTGTAATGTCAGTGGCAATACTAATCTATTTTTTTTGAACTTATTTAGACTGTGAGTCTCATACCTCTTGTCATGTGGAATGCTTTCGTTGAGGTGAAATAATCAAGTTGTGTGTGCTTTTGATGAGACTGTTGGTGGACACCCATATAGCATCTCGTGGAGTGGAGGAAGAAAGGAAGGCATGGGTCATTAAGGGAACGTCCTAGCCGTGGCTTTACATGAACAATTTGGCAGTGATGTCAGGCAATGTTCGAATACACAATAAGGTGCAGTTTGCCAAAGGAGGCCACCGCAGTTGAACTGTGCAGCAGTCGGCTCACAATTGCTAGGTCCGTGGATTGCTCCATGCCTACCACCCACCAGTTAACCCTTCTATAATTAGCTACCAGCGTTTGCTGGGGTCAAAGGGCTGAGGGTTAGCAACTTCATCCCCAATAATTGCTCAGAAACTGGGAGGCTGTACTCTGCTACGCTCTTAAGATGGGAAAGGGTATATATATATATATATATATATATATATATATATATATATATATATATATATATATATATATATATATATATATATATATATATATACATATATATATATATATATATATATATATATATATATATATATATAGCAGCGTCAAGAGGTTCCTTAACTTGGTTGTTTACTTCGATCTGGCTGACCTGGTTAACCTTTTCATTGGTATCTTGCTTTCGTAGTTAAATGTCTTTTTTGTCATAGTGATAATAATATTAATAATAATAAATATTATCAACAATAACAACATTAGTAATTATAGTCTGGTATTGACTGAAGAAATTATAAACTGAAATGCAAAATGAGGAAGCAGAGAAACCCTAGAAAAGAAATCTAGCCTGGCAGAAGGAGGAACAACGGCAGTTAAAGAAGACTTCGAATAAAGAATACAAGCAAAATCAGTAACAGTTCAAAGTTTTGAAGATAGATTCAAAGATACCCAGACAAAGCTCTTCCTCACAAACCAGAAGAGACTATATTATTGTGATCCACAATATTAATGGTTACTGACGCCTAAACATAAAAGCGTGGGGCGTGTATACTCACCTAAATTCCATACAATTCTATATAGACATATTTAAATTGAGAAGTTTCCGAAAGCCAGATTTCACAGCACGGATCTGTGGGATTAAATCTCGCTGTGTACCCAGTGATGGTGCAAGTTGGTTAAGGCCTGAAGAGGTCTGTGAAAGCAATGAAGGCGGTAAAATGATTGTTATCAAAGACTTGCATGTCATTTGGTTCCATACTTGGTAAGCTTCCTCGAGAACCACTAACAGTAGGCTAGACACGTCATTGTTAGAAATTGCTCGACAATTCGCCTTACGGACGGAAATTTTACATCCATAAAGCGCTTTCTTTACCTATGTCTGTACGTACGCTTTGCATCCATAAAGTACGTTTTCAATACAGTGTAGTAATGCAGGTCTGTATAGATTTGTAGCCTATACAAGTTAGGGTAAGCGACCCACGATTTTACGTTTAGGCATAAGTAAGCATAAACGTCGTTCATACCGGAGAGTGTTTTGAGGAAAGCAAGGAAAATAATGCAATATTAGGCAAATGGACGCCCAACCCTTATGTTTTGGCGTAAGTAACCATTAATATTGTGGATCACTGAGAGTTTTATTCTATACTTTTTAGTGCATTTTGAAATAAACGCATGGTTTAATTTTTTTATGAGTTTTAGCCTATTTGTGATTTTTTAGCGTTGAATAAATACTGCTTGCATCACCAAGTGACTGAACCGATTTCAGGGCCCCATCCTAGCTGATTTGCACGGTCGTTACGAAAGTGTACGAATCTACGGTCCCGACATGCATGTTTCACACCTATGAAAACATAATCCCTTGTGTAAGTGTTTCTGCATACTACACAACGATAAAATTGCAGTAGCATTTAATAACAAAAATTAATATTACACACTCACCGACTTTGAACATATGCACCAAATCTGGGCGAAATCGGTTCGGTAGAAGTGGGTAAAAAATCGGTTGCAAGTTTTGACCGAAACAAACTATAGACAGACAAAGAAGTCCAGTTAAATAAAAGCATGTAATAGGAACTGCAAAATGGAAAGGCAGAGCGGAAAGCATTCCAGCGGCCAAACCCACACTGAGGTTGTGGGAAAACATCTGGCGCAACCCGGTATTCCCCCTCCCCCAAAATGCAAAGTGGATACAGGGCCTGAAGAATGAAGAAAGGCGAGAGTTAAATAAGAGATTAGCATCACGACCACTAAAGTAAGGAATTAATTGAGAAAAATGCCTAACTAGTCAGCTCCATGACAGGATGACAAGCAGGAATGCACCCTGAAGAACTTAATCCTTGGTATAAAAAAATGGCCCAGCAGCTACAGGAATATGTAAAACAGATGATGTACCACTTTGGATTATGACAGGCAAATCATCACTAATACAGAAAGAAGTAGAAAAAGACAACGAAGTTGTTGCTTTCTACCTACACCATACTTGCTGGTCACGTGGAAATTATTAACTGAAATCGTCAGTCAGGAGCTGTACGGCTACTTGAGAGGGGTGAGGGACATACACCCGCATAAGGAGCAAAAAGGATGTCGCAGGAAATGCAGAGGGACTCAAGTGGATCAGATATTGCTGAGGAATTGAGAAAGGGACAGACCTAGTATGGCATGTTTTGACTAAAGGAAAGCCTCTATCGTCCCTCACTCTTTGCTTATTGTGTGCGTAAGATGTACAGAGCTGCAGACAAATTAGTAATCTTACTCTCCAACACGATGCAGCACTGGAAGACAGCTCGAGCAGCATCAGGAACCAAAATGGCAGAGGTAAACATCAGAGGAAGAATCTTAAAGGGAAGGTCATGATCACCATCAACATTGCTGTTCAGTCTCCTTGATACCAGTTTCAGTGGCCACCAGGAAAGCTAAATTGGAAGACAACCCACTTTCATCAGTTGCCTAATTTTTATGAATTACATCAAGTTATATGAAAAAGAGGCCAAGAGACTGGATTCCCTCATACAGAAAGTCTGTATCATATGAAAATGGAGTTCGACTCTAACAGATGTGCTGTCGTAAAGAGAGAGTAGGGGGATAAGCCATCCAGGGTAAAAGAATCTATTTGAAAAGGAGAGAATCGTCAAGAATATAAGAAATGAAAGTAAACACCAGAATGGAATACTTCAAAATTAGTTCAATAGTGAAACATTGTGGAGGCTGTGCCGGTAGTAAGATACAATGGACAAATGAAGTTCTAGAAAACATGGAAAGAAAAACTGAAAAAGAAACTTATAACAATCGTAGGGCAATACATCCAAGAGCAAGTGTGGCAAGGAGAAAAGGAGGAAGAGGAATGCAAAGTGTGGACAGTATCACCATCGAGAAAAGAACTTGCAGGCGGCACAGTGTATACTTTAAGCACAGTGAAGATGAGTGATTGATAATAACTTGGAATGGAAAAACTCATCACTGCTGACGAATATCCTAAAAAGTATAAGGAAAGGATCACCAGTCAAAGGAAAAAGGATAGGAAAACTTAACAAATGCATCATCAGCACTAGAGGCAGACTCATGATGTAGCTGGAGAGATGGCAGTTGGCAGTGGCTAAGAGTGAGCTAAAGAAGGAGTTAGAAGGCATGTTGATTGCAGCACAAGACCAAACGCTACGCAGACGATACTTAGTGCAAAATAAGCTAGATGGCCAGATATCACCATCACCTACGCAAATGTAAACAGAATTTGGAGAACATCAACCACGACGCAGTTGAATGCTCATTATTAGCTCAAGATGAAGGTAAAACTGCAGAAAAGTTTCCCGGCATTTCTTTCTGGCCCGGACAGCTTAAAAGCAGATCAAAGACAAATTTAACAGGGATAATCCTAATTCAACCTTCCCATACCCTACCGTAGCCTAGAGTGCCGTGTCCTGACCTACCGCGAGGTGGGGACTATGCCCTCCACCCCCTATCGAGATATCTTGCTTGAAGAACGTGCTTGCAACTATTCTGCGGCATTACCAAATTAATACCAGGGAAGGCATTAAACAGTCGCCAAGGCCTTGCCCTGGAAGATCAGTGAAGAAATAACATACCATTTACAGAAAAGTGGTAGAGCCATATAACCGAGAAGTGCTGAAAAACGACAACGACAAAATTAAGGTACCCTGTGACTTGGATGTAAAGACTGATCCTGTGATATACAGTACACAGTCGAAGACCAGACCTAATTCTGGTAGATAAAGAAACCCAGATAGTGTATTTGATGTAGCATACCATGGAACACAAAAGTTATGGACAAAGGAAAAGATAAAGTACCAAAATCAAAAGACGTGAATAGACTATGGTGAGCTGACGTGAAATTATAATACTACCTGTCATCCTAAGAGCACTAGAGAAATCCCAGAGGTCCCCAGGACTGCTGGCCACAGCAAGGATGATTAGGAAAGTGTACGAATCTTAAGAAAGCAGCGCGAAGGGTGGGGGAGTTAGTGGTCAGGTCTTCAGGAGAAAGGTTTACAGCCCAGATCCAAACTCGGAGATATTAGCCTAGCAGGGTTGATAGCATATCATCATCATCATCATCATCATCATCAGCAATGATAAAATAGTAATAACAACGATAGGAGTGACTTGTACTCCGATTACCGTTTCTTGACTTTTAGCTCCCAGTTCCAATTGGTAAAATTATATAAATACCTACATCGTTATAGATACTAATTAATGCGAGGTATGATGTTTTTATTGGTATACCTCAGTAGTTCAGTAACTGTTTGTATTTGCGTCGGTTGGATCAAACAAGGAACGACTTATGCTGGTGTTTCGTTCACTAATTGATTTTCTTTCATAACTGTTACACATATTTGTGCGTTACGCAGCCACACCTAAATATATATTCAATAAGTTATCTGAAATTGCCTTAGCTATGATGAGATTAATTAGCTATCTTCATTTGCAATCGAGGTTATTAATGTGTGCAGTGCCTCAAGAATGTTGGTGAACGTTACTAATTATCATTAATTATCTAGAAACACTGCAGGTTGTCCACATTAAACTAAAAAAGCACTTTTACTTTGGTGTGGCTCCGCGTAATGCGCATACCATTATTATTCGATGTTAGCATAGGTCTTCACTTGAGATAGAATGTGCCAATACTGTTAGTTTGAGGGTACACCCAGATATAAGGGTAAACACAATGTGCTTATTGTTTCCATGGTAATAAACGTTTCATGATCAGTATGCTGTAGATTTGTCAAGCCGCATCGTGACTGTATTTTGAAAATGACAACCGTATTCAGGAAATCGGAAATAGCTATCAGTTAGCCAAGCGGATAAGGTAACATATGGTGTGGTGTGCTTGACTGATACCAAGCCCGTTTGAATGTTATATTACCATTCTGAAATGGGAGCATTTCTAAACCAATTTGCCTTTTAAAACGTGGCTCCTTTTTATTTAAGTTTCAATTAAGAAATAATTCCCTGAAATTCAACAGGTAGCATGTTTTTCACTGGACATTGATTTGCGGATGTTTCAACATGTTTATAAACAACAGTGATAACATATTTGTCCTCACCCGCACATCAACAAACTAGCCAACAGTGGAGATTATACCTGTTCCACATATCATATCGTTCGATCTCTGTAGATCAGGTGCACAAATAGTCAAGATATCGAAATGGACGTACCTGGGTGTTAGTAGCTTAGATCCCAAAGTGTACGTTGTGATTCTTCCTTTCGTCTCGGTTGACTAACGCAGGCGCAAAGAAGACTACAGAGTAGTCATTCTTGCAAGACACCGTTTTCTCCTCTTTTTAACTCTTGCAGAGGGTAATCTGGCGTAGTGCGTTCACGAAATGAATGTGATTGAAGATTGCGTCTTATGATCCATGTGTAATGTTAAAGAATCGAAGGTAAAGGCAATGTGAATGCAAATAATCAGATAGCAGGTATAGCTATCGATCTCTGGCGTCGAGGGTTGCCATGCCAACCTCGTGCAGAGGCGTGTTGACGTCAGGCGACAATTGCTAAGTGGGAAGCGCATGTAAGAAGTGGGCTATTTCTTATCTCGAGCAACGTCCTACTGTAACCGTTGCTAAATAAAAATCAGATACGAAGTGAGGAACGCAAAGGAGGTTGCCTTGAGAATTCATTTTTAGCTGCCTTTTGTAAGTGGGAAAATGCTGTACCAGTGCAGATATGTGGCAAGGAATATAAGATAGGTATAATGTGTGTCATAGACGCAAATATTTTTCTTGTTTTTCTCATTTTTACAAAAAATTAGTTTGAGAATGGAGTAGTTTTTATGTATGAGTTACTTTATTCAACATTCCTCTGTACAGGCCTTCGCCTAGAACCTAAAATATCTACTTTCAGTAAAACGTTGGCCAGGGCTATTTTTAGCTGTTGAGTCTCTCTCTCTCTCTCTCTCTCTCTCTCTCTCTCTCTCTCTCTCTCTCTCTCTCTCTCTCTCTCAGACATTCAGACATCCATGCTTAAGAATATCAGATTCTATTTTAGTTCACTGGATTGTATAATAACTCCCATGAGTCTGATCAGTAGTGGAATGGTTGTCCCTAATGCTTTGACCTAAATACGACTGGATCAGCGATAAGTAAAGGAGGTTTTACCAACGACCTAAATGGATCTTGACCAGCGACCTAAATGGGCATTTTTCTGCGACGTCATTGAGGTTTGACTGGTGACACAAATAAAAATTAATAATGGATAACTTTAATCCCTACCTACATGAGTTGATTAGCCATCTGAATGGGACGTAGAGGGATTTCTTTTGTGACAGTTTCTTCAGCCAACCAAATGAGAGGTAATTAGGGACTTTAGTGAGACGTGAATAGAAGCGTAACCGGATTTATAATGATTGCGATCATAGGACCAATCTACCAATGTGAAGATTGGTTAGGTCCCTAAAGAGGAGAACTATAAATTTTTCTGTTGAGGTAAAGGGAACTTAAGTAATAATATGAATTAGACACAATTGTTTTTAGCGGTCCAAATGAGACTATCACCACCCATTAATAGCAGATAGCAGATGAAAGTAAACTGCGGAAATCTTTAATGTATGGATTGAAAGGTTCGCCAACTGTTACATTTTAATGGTGTTTTGGTTTAGTTTTTAATAATCTCCACGCCAGGCTTCTTATTTCTTTTGACATTTTACCACGCCTGTAGGCAAGGACCCCTGCTGGCGAAAGGTCCGGTTGATGTAACCCAGTCATCACCAGGTTATGATCGGATTTCGACTAATGTTTAAGGCAGGATTATGATATGTATTTAATTTTAAAGCGTTAACCAAATGGCTTCGAATGGTCTACTTCCCCATTTGCTTGGTTCTTAAGCCTGAAATTTAGTTCAGTCCAACCAGTTATGCCACGATTTGGAATTCTCTTCATGCCTTTGATTTTCACGACTCTTACAGCCTCGCAGGCTTATCGTTTCCTTCCTGGCCAAGTCCAGTCCTTCTTCATTTTTCGTGTATGCTTTGGGCATGTGGATAGAAAAGGGCATTAGGTTTTACACTGGAAGAAGTTGAAACTACCCGATACTGAAATGTGACCTGATTAACGTTCTAGATTGGACGTGACCTGTGGTAACTGACTAATTTCTTGAAGACTTTCATCAGTGACTTGAATGGCATTCTACCGAAAGGGAAACGAGATCTGATGGGTAACTTAAATGAGGTTTTAATTACAGCGTATTAGATATCTAAATGGTGCGTGACAATCGACAGAGCGCCAAGATTAAAAGCTCGTTATAATGCAAAGTAGTAAGCTTTGCAAAGTTTTAAATTCTTAATAACCAGTATCGTTGTACTACTACAAAGACTGGCCTGAAGTTTCGTTCAGAGTGGAGATTTGATTTTTCTTTTTTTTTTGTCATTTCTGTTAGTGCCTTTTGTTTCATTTTTTGTTTCATGTTTCAAGTCCAGAAATGTTCCTTTACGCAACCCTTCTGTATCGCTCGAGACAAGACAGTCTCTGGAGCAGATTCTTTGTTAAATGTAACAAAACAGATCGTTCTTACGCTCACATCGTTGCTTTCATGTTATTTGGTTTTGGTGTTTTTACAGACGTTCGTATGCACATTCATTGAGAAAGCGTTTGCCAAGCGTACGTGTTTTTTGTGTGTAGTGAGTTTTAAACATGAATGCAGTCTTAATACATCAACGATTACAAAATTTGTTCATGGGAATTCAAGCTGGACTTGTGCCAACAGGGGGATCTGCTTGTATGATGAGTCACGAAATATGCGGACCGATTCCTTAGTGCAGTGCTGAACACTAACTAGGAACAGGGGCAATTTTTTTGTTTCTTGTCTCACTAGAAAAAAATGCAGTCTAATCTGTCGAAAAGTACTGTTTGTTTACTATTAGATATATAATTCACTTCAACACACCAAGAAAAGTCTGTCTTGTAGCATATATAGATTTCTCTCAAGAAACATTTCTGAATGTTCCAGTTTCGTTCAGCAGCAGAGCTGTTCATTATGCAGGATTTTATACTGCTAAAGTTCCTTTTTCACTTCAGTATACTAGGATAAGAAGCTTACAGGCGTAATTACTTTATAACTAAAGTCAAAATAATTCCATGATAATTATATTAATACTGGAAAAATGGTCAGGACAATAATGTTTATGACCAAAGAGCATTTAAAGAAATTGCAAATGCTATTCTTTCTATGAATTACATTAATAAGGACTACCCATTAAAGAAATAAACTCCTTTAATAGTAAGGCTTCCTTATCAAACGTCATTTTATGATTTTGGGCCCACACACAACGAGTGTAACAAGACCTACAAAAATAAATCCTCATTAAGTTACTATAAGCTTCAATCAATAAAGATTATAATTAGGCCTACTGATTCACTCCAAATTCATCTTCTGCATTAGTGGTATCTAAATCGGTTTTATGCCTGAACGCCAACATTGTAAATCTCTTATTAACACTACGGTAATAAAAAGGTAAAGAGCAACTACGTATTTAGCATTTACTTTTAGCTAACGAGTAATATTGTTTCTTACGAGTAATAAAAAAAATCCAACTATTTGACAGCAGATAGTTGACTTGAGCCTCATTGTCTCGGCCTCTAAGGCATGATCTAGAGAGAGTGGATTGTGAATCTTTAGGTCTTCCCGGACGCGTGTTGCCATCTTAGCATTTTAAATGCTAGATCCAGATATTTTTTTCGAAGGGGAAATGACAGATCCGGTTGGAGTAAGGGAAAAAATAATCATCGCTCAATTATTTATAGTGGAAAAAGTTAACATTTTATAGTTAAATGATAACGGTAGGTGGCAACATTGGTAATGATTTTCTAGTGTTGCTAAAGCTTGCTGAATTTTCGGTGAGCGAACGAAACGTTAAAGAAAATGAGGCTTGGCGCACGAGCAGTAAATAAGACAGTGGCCTGATTAGATATGAAATTGGACAGACTTAATAAACCAATAACAGCATCTCTCTCTCTCTCTCTCTCTCTCTCTCTCAAGAACCTTCCTTTGGTATTATTAGCAATTAGGGTAGCGGAAGGTAATAAGCCTGTGAGATAGATGTCTGGCACAAGTACACGTGTAATGATATATTCACCAGAAATCTGGCGAGTTAATCTGCTTTGTATCTTTAAATTCTTTATACGTCAGCAGTTAAAGTCGAACACTTAGATCCACAGAAACCTGATGTTAACACGAGGGAGAATATTGAAGTTGAACTGTTCTTTAACTCTTAAGCTTGATATTTCCATATATGCTTGCAGCAACTCCGGATGTGGCTCTTTAACGCAGCGCTGAGGGGTCTTCTCGGCCGTCTCAAGCTTGCGTTGTTGTCACGCCAGTTTATTGTAAAAGGGTCACTCTAGTCTTGACCAGCACTCGGACTCGGATCGTAATTATAAAGTGAAATTTTTTTTTCTCAAGGTCGGGTTGTTAACCCGTCATTCAGATGGACTTGGAACTTGTTTGAGATTATAACAAATGACGGTAGTTTTTACGATAGTATTTCAATAAGGGAGGTAGGGAGAATGCCCCTTGTATGATACTGTTCTTCATTTTATTATTCCGTAATATTTTTCATGAGTATACCGTTCATGTTTCTTTTTCCTCTATTCCTGCTTCCTGTTTCAGTCATGCTGTCCAGCCTTTCTAACTGTTACTTCTAAGTTCAACTGTGGGGATTTTCTCCCAGTTCTGCCTTTAGATCCTTATATGTTCTGGATCTCTCCATCTTGCTGTCCAACCACTCCAGCCTCCCCCGCAACTATATTAAGCGCTGAATGGTCGAAGTGCCCAATACTTGGCTGTTCAACATAAATTTGATAAAATTAAATCTTAATGTGTATTTAATTTTCAGAAATTAAATCATATAGAAGGTGTATTGGTGTTCTATAGTTGGAAAGGGAGTTAAAAGCAGCTCTGTGTAGTTTAGGAATGTGTAATATTATTTTATAACCAACATCTCTCTCTCTCTCTCTCTCTCTCTCTCTCTCTCTCTCTCTGTGTGTGTGTGTGTGTGTGTAAAGGTACTTTAGTGATATTCACAGCACACAGTCGTCTCAACAACAGTAGTAACACTACTAATATTGATAATAATAATAACAAATAATAATCATAAATTAATAATTTCTGAGATGAATTATGCCATGAACTTTTATTAAATTCGTAATCTTGCTTACGCCAGTACATTGTTTGCTACATCTTTAAGAAATCAGCGGTTCGCTTTTTTCCAGACGATAAAATGTAAATACTAACAATAGACCAAAAGGTTATAGGACTAACGAAGCACCCTGCGTGACGTCACAGTGACGTCAGAGCAGTGGGCCAAGATAATCACATATTAATGCGTCCTTTCCTTAGGGAGAAGTAGCCTATATCAGCAAGGAAGTTTATTGTGAAGTTTTTCTTTCTTTCTTTTTTACTAGGTCGTGAGATTAGTTGAAAATTTTTTTTAATATAAATACAAAACGCAGGCCATTCTGATATTTCCGAGGCCCTGGTAAACCGAAGTCCTTGTGTAAATAATGGACATTCTTTTCTTTCCTCTGTTTAATCTGTTCATATAAACATCAGTTCCAGGAGCCAGGGCTCGATCCTTCTTTTTCTTTTTATCTTCCTTATTCTTTTGCGTTTCCTTCCCTGTAATGTAGTTTTTTCGCGTGTATTTGTTTATTAATGACATTTCATTCTTGGAAAATGATGACTTATTCGTCGAAGTGTAGATGTTATACGTCATTTTACCAGGACCCACTAACTAAGGGTCCTGCCAAGGTTCTTTAAATATACTCTGAGAATATATTTAAAGGGCCTTGTTTCCTGGATTTTACCGAACTCTTTTGGCCCTCAGTCGGCGTATTTTAGGTGCAGCCATCAACTCAAAGTAGCAACTCAGACTTGACTTTTCCTACCTGATTTGTAGTAAATTAAAAAATCAAGTTGCTATTCTTGACCCATATGTGTACTGGACCCTTGAAAACTGGAATGCACTTTAGATGGCATCGTAAAACAGAATAGATTTTACGTGAAATCAAAGGCCATCGATTGCGAGAGTATATATTGACAGGCAGAGGATGTGGAAAACTCTCGACATTTGTCGTGTTTTCTTAGCATGTAGAAATTTTCAATTGAACCCATTAGTCTGGGCTAACAGTAGGGTAGCCTTTCGGTTTAACCCGGGTGTATTAACCTAGTATTAAACATGGCGGAAGCTCTCGGGGATCAAAGTTTAGTGCACCATATCAAAGTACCATATGCACCCATTTCTATATTTTGTGGTCGACAAATTATAATGATAACCGATATCTTCGTGCGGCCGTCAACTTTACTTAGCATGAGTTTACCTTGGACTTTGACAAAGGTGGATACATACCGGGTTAATACCGCTTGTTTCTTGACGCTTTCGGATATGGCTGCGACCCCTTCTACAAGCATCCAGTGCTTGCTTTTCCTTTTCGATATGAGAATTTCCGTTAGACCTGATATGCCTTGAAATAAATGTTCAGGCTAAGGTTAGCTTTGCATTAATAAGGGTTAGTTGCATGTACGGTGGGTGCTTGAAAAGTCTCGACTCTTCTTTGATTAGTTGACAGACGTAACTTTTGTCAGCATGACTTATCACGATTGTTTCTACACTATTTCTAAAACGCTTCCAGTCCTTCTCCTTTCCTGTTTGGTTGAAGTGGTACTCATTTCCTTTGTCTTATGTTTTTTCCACACACCCTTGATCAGCAGTTTTTGCCTAGACATTGTCATTTTTCTCTAAATCCGGCATGTCAAAGAAAGCAAAACCAGCAAATAACCTCACTAGTGGTACGACTGACTTATGTACAGTGTGTCCCAATATTCACCATCTTTCCACCTAAATGTACTTCATTTTTGCACTCGGTTTAAAGCAAGTGTTCCTTCTTAGACCTAACATGCCTGTTTTACCCTGTTAATTTTTTGGCCTAAGTTTTTTACCTCCATTACTTGAAGTGCCTACCTTTGTTCCTTCTGCAGGTGCTTTTAAAACATGATTTTCTCTTGTAGAAAAGCCAGAAATCTTTCTGATCATTCTTCTGTAGTATAACACTAACGCATTTTCGTGAAGTTTTACAGAAAAGGTAAAATTTGCTATTCACCTTGGCATCAGTATGAACCTTTACATGGGAAGAGCTGTATGTTAAATAATAATGTTCTCTCTCTAGTAACTATACAGGCTGAATTACGAGGAAAAGCACAATCAATCTAAATTATCGAAAATAAATTTCAGTATCATTAAGCCTTTGGCATATAATAAGGTTTTAAGGCAAAATAATTCAGAATTAGCAGTACAGTATGCAATATACTGTTCTAAAAAGTTTACATTTAGAGCAACATTCAAGTAAATATATGTATTACTGCCGGTTGAAAGAAGAAAATGCTTGTAACAATTTATGCCATTAAAAGGAAAATTTTTTCATATGTGTAACAAATCCTGGTTTTTATTGACCCATTTGGCAAGTGTATAACAGTTTTGGTGCCTTTGTAAACTCCCCGCTGAGCGGGGTTTCTATGGTGAACCACCTGTTTTCTTCGATATCGCTCCTACAAGATCGGGTCAAGTGAAATTAGCCATATTTTTCCTGTGTAAATATGTATCTATTACTAATTCATCTGTATCTGTTTTCTTTGCACATGTGTTAGAATGTTATGTCAGTTCTTGTAAACTTACTTTTTAAATTACTTGTATTTTTCCATTGTAATTATTACCGAGAGTAATTGACCTCGGGTCACCTAAATTCTACTGTATTCCTCTGTGTGACGTCCACACGCCGCTTTATAAGCGACCTGCGTTCTGAATAAACTAGCAGGCTCATACAGTGACATAGTCTTGGCTCCATGAACTACCCCATGCCCCTAACGGACTGAACACGGCGCTTTAACCAGCGTTCGGGCGTGCCGACTCTCGTCGGCATATCACCAGCGTCATTAGCAGACCCACACAGCGCGCTCCCAAGTGCGTATCGACGTGAGTAACCCACTCCAAGTAAGAGGGCAATAGTGAATATGGACGGCGACATTTCCTCCCACATACAGTTAACGGCGAACTTCGCGGACTCGGATATCTCCCTCACACGTGACCCGCCCGCGCCAAGGCTCACGCGCTCCTCCATACCGCTACCCGTGCCCCGCGCGCTGCCGGTCCTGACGGAACAGACTAAATCTGCCCTTGCCGTAAAGCTGCTGCCCTTCACGCACAGCAACCCATCATCATGGCTCTACAGGGTTGAGGGGCAGTTCAGACTGGCGGAACTTACCGACGGGGTGCTGCAAGCCAACGCCGTGATCAACACCCTTCCGGAGGAAGTCTACAGGAAGCTCACCCCATGGGTGTCTGCTGCATGCCCCGTCACCTACCAGCATCTAAAAACCTCTCTCATCGAGACCTGATCCCTGCCGGTCTCCGAGAGAGCCGCCCGCGCCCTTGACTTCGTCAACAGCCCTCGGCATGACCAGAACATCCTGGAGACTTGGGGCGTGATCCAGGACCTCCTCACCCTTCCCGAGACGAACAGCAGTGGCATCTTGCGGAGTTCACCTGCACAATCAGGAAGAACCCTGTAGCGGACGCCCTCTCCAGGATCGAGCTCAATGCGGTGCAGCTCGGGATCAACCACGAGGACCTTGCCCGGGAGCAGACCACCGACCCAGAGACTCCAGCCTACCGCACTGCCATCACGTCCCTCAAGTGGAAGGACGTGTCCCTCGCCCCTGGAGGGCCAAAACTGCTGTGCGACGTAAGCACCGGCCAGCCTCGCCCTCTGGTACCCGCCTCCCGCTGCTGTCTGGTGTTCGATGTCATCCATGGGCTGTCCCACCCCTCTGGCAGGATGACGGCCAAGCTGCTGGCAGAGAAGTTCATCTGGCACGGTATGTGGAAGGACACGACGGCCTGGGCGAGACAGTGCATCTGGTGCCAAACCAGCAAGATAGGGCATCACACTGAGACAGGGGTAGGCGAGTTCCCCAGCTGGGGAGGCGGTTTGGACACATACACGTAGACGTAGTAAGCCCCCTTCCCCCATCAGGCGAGGCCAGATGCCTCCTGACGATCGTCGACCGCTCAACCAGGTGGCCTGAAACAACGCCCATGCAAGAAGCCACCGCCAGTGCATGCGCCGAGGCCCTCCTCTCCAGCTGGATCAGCCAGTTCGGTGTCCCGGACCACATAACCACCGACAGGGGCCCGGCCTTCCTGTCCGAGCTGTGGTCCGCCCTGGCACGCCTGCTGGGAACCTCTCACCACACCACCACCACCTACAACCCCGCCCAACGGATTGGTGAGGATTGGTCCCTGAAGTACCTCAGCTGCCTGAGGTCCTCCATGGACTGAGAATCGCCCCCAGAGCCAACGGCAACCTGTCCGCAGCAGAGAAAATCTACAGGGAGCCCCTCGTAGTCCCGGGCGAACTCGTCATGGGAGATCGTCACAACCCGTCAGTCCAGAGGCTCTGTGACATAGTCGGGAAGTTCGCTCCCTGCCAGCGGATGTATACCGATAGGTCAGCAACCTTCACGCCTCCTGGCCTGCCCTCCACCACCCACGTCTTCGTCAGGAACGATGCCGTCCGCCCTTCACTAACCAGGCCCTACAAGGGGCCCTTCCGCGTGCTCGAGAGGAACACCAAAGCATTCCGCCTCGCCCTGCATGGGAAGGACGACTGGGTGTCGGTCGACAGTTTCAAGTCCGCCCTGTTGGAGGAAACAGCAGACGATACCATGCAGCAACCTCCGCAAGAACCGTCGCCTCCGCAGCTGAGCCACCCCAAAGGAAGGTCGCATGGCCGCCCCCGAAAGCAACCAGCCAGTGCCACAGCCAGCCGCTCCTGCTCACACCGCACCCCCCAGCTGACTTCGCGGAGCCATGGCACTCTCCAACGGCCCAGCAGATACCTAGATTAATCAGACGTTACCCACATGTTGGGGGGGGGGAGTATTTGTAAAGTCCCCGCTGAGCGGGTTTTCTATGGTGAACCACCTGTTTTCTTCGATATCACTCCTACAAGATCAAGTCAAGCGAAATTAGCCATATTTTCCCCGTGTAAGTATGTATCTACTGTATTACTAATTCATCTGTATCTGTTTTCTTTGCAGACGTGTTAGAATGTTATGTCAAATCTTGTGAACTTACTTTTTACATTACTTGTATTTTTCCATTGTAATTATTACCGAGAGTAATGGACCTCGAGTCACCTAAATTCTACTGTATTCCTGTGTGTGATGTACGCACGCCGCTTTATAAGCGATCTGCGTTCTGAATAAACTAGCAGTACCTGTCCTCCTGCTCATTATTTTGCACCTCTTAAACCTTTACTATTTATTAGATAATGTTAAAACTTGCAAACAAAGTAAAAACTTGTGACAATAGGTAACTGTACAAAGCAATGCAGTTTAGGGAGCATCTCCATTCTCTACCTGTTGCAGTTTTCCTTTCTACAAGCTTACTATATATCCCAGTTACTGCTAAATTTCTAGAACTGGCAAGAACAATCTTTGCTTTCACAATTCGTTATTATGTCTTTTCAGTAACAGCAAAATCTAGACCAGTTTACGATAATGCAGTTTTAACCAGTGCATTGCGTCATTTGAAGTGGAAAGTTGGCAAATGTCATCACAGAAGTCCTTGAAAACACAAGAAGCAAGGGAAATGGAATATGTATAACTAGACCTCATAGGAAATGGTAAGATAAGAATTTTTTTTCTAGAAAAATATTGCATGTTTACATTCAAATGTTTTAAAAAAGCAGTCAACTTCATTACGCTGAGACAGCTTCTGTCATCTAGGAGATGGTAGTTTTAAGCTTCCAGTCTTATTTGCAGAGTCCCTTAAGTTCCTCGTTGGACAGGTCGGTATAGTTCTCGGCTAGTACTCTGCTGGGACCCGCGTTCGATTCTCCAACCAGCCAGTGAAGAATTAGAGGAATTTATTTCTGGTGATAGAAATTCATTTCTCGCTATAATGTGGTTCAGATTCCACAATAAGCTGTAGGTCCCGTTGCTAGGTAACCAATTGGTTCTTAGCCACGCAAAGTAAGTCTAATCCTTCGGGCCAGCCCTAGGAGAGCTGTTAATGAGCTCAGTGGTCTGGTTAAACTAAGGTATACTTAACTTTTGCGGAGTCCCTTCTCCATTATTGGTATACCGACATTTGCTCGTGCCATATTTTTTTCAAGTTTGACTCATTAGTTTGGATAATTGCCTTTTACAATACTGTAGTAATTTTTGATAGTTCAGTCTGGATTCTCCCACATCAGTTTGTTTAAAAAGGCAGTATCAGAATCATGTTGCAAGTTATTTATCCATTCAGGCAAGAAGACAATTTTCCCCAAATTAGGACGTTTCTAGATGTGCTATCTGGTATTGTATTTTTGTCACACCGTTTCCCGTATTAGGGTAGTGTGTTCTTCAAAATCTTTCAGGTAAAAATTTTTGAAAAAATGACATTGACTCATGCTCCGTGCACAATAGGCTCCATCTATATTTGTTTTACCAAGTTACAATAAATATTAACTTAATAGGACACACCTGTATTCAGGACACCCAAAATTTCAGGTAGACAATGAACAGTATGTCTGTGCATAATCCTCCTTGAGGAAAATGTTTTATGTACTGTATTAGGAAATAACAAATTATCTGGTATATTGTTCTTATTACTCTTGTATACAAATGTAGCCTATAGAGAATTCCACTGTAATGTGATTTCTTTAATATAATGTAGTATTCAAAATTCTCCGTGTCTTGTACAGTTTTTACATGTAGTTTAACCAGCCCATTGATTTAAAATTCTTATAACTCTTATAGGGCTACCCTAAAGGGTGTCTTCTTAAGGTTTATTTATCATATTGTAACTTATGTGAAATTCAATGATTGAATTAACTGAAAGGTAAAAAATTGGCCACATTTATTTCAGTATTTCTTCTCGGAAATGAATAATAGTTGTTGGGTGAAAGTATTAAAGATGATTGTGGGTGTAGTTTTGTATTCATGGATGGGTCTTCAGGGGTTATCAGATACCCATGGGTCAGACAAATGTGACCAGTGCGAAGACAGGATATTTTGTCAATGTCATTTAGTGCTTCATAATCTCATCTATATATGGGTTAGGTAAAATCAGGTCTTCCTTTAAATTGTATAATGTAATCAGTCAACATAGTTTTGGGCTTTAGGTATGTTAGTTTTCAACAAAAGTTATTATATAGGTATGCTATGCCATTTCAATGAAAAACAGCATACAGTATATATTTATTTCTTAAAATATATTTTTTCAATAACTTTCAAATATATATTTTTGGTTTATTTTTGACACAGTAAATACGACACGTTAATTCATACTCTCTACAGTACATTATAAATCAGCTCTTAACAATTATAATGGCAATGTACTTTTTACCAATGGTATGAAAGCATGTAAAAGTTACACTGACTAATTCCATCTAAACATGGAAGATAGAACTAGCCACAAAGAATGCAACTGCTTATGATTTAACCAAAGGAGAAAATTCATGACCATCTTATCAGTGACTGACTTGGTGACAAATGTATCCTTATTTCCAGACTGAACATTGGGAAATAAGTTATCAAAAACCAAGCTGACAGGGTTTAAAATCCTTCAGATAGGGCTTTAAAAGGACAACCAGTATATAGGACATAAAATTCAGGCTATTCCTTGGTTTACACTAACTGACTTATTACTATTACAAGACTTCCATTAACTACTAAAAAATAATGCTCTAAGTAGTGTCACTTTCTCTAGATTTCAAAATTATATGTGAAAACCAACTTATATTAGTTCATTTCAACAGGGCAGTGTTGGTAAGGAAGCAAATACATTACATTAGAAAAATGTCTTCAAAAGTAATGCACAACTTTGTGCTGCTTCTAGAGCATCTGGAACACTAGTACTGTATAGTAGCCACAGGACCTGCAGATGCATGAGGAACCTCACCAGAATCTTCTCATTATGGCATAAGTAAAATTCACTGATAATAAATTAGTATATTTACAAATGTCAGGAGGCAGGTAGATATTTCAATAACAGATCTGGATAGATTTTACTGGGAAAATTTTACTGTCCACTTGATTTGTGTGGTAGGCTCCCATAAGTTTTGCTCACTCAACCTATAGTCATTTATTAGCCTTTGATTATCCTGTTTGCATAAGACATGACAAATTTTGATTTAGGAGGAAAATGCAGTGTCCTTGATTACAATCTGTTTTACAGGTACTAGCATGTATGCATATAGGGTGGATCCCATGACATACAAAATGGTACAAATGAAAGTTCCACTCAATTGCCATAAAATTCAAATTGAATCATGGATAAATGTAGATAAAAATAATTTCTAAAGAGAATATTCATACAAAGGTTTTACCCATACTTATGAAAAGTCATTTTATGTAAACTTAAAGTTATTTATTCTTTAACAATTAATTAGATGTGCAATTATAACTACTATCTTTACAAAGTATATATTGTAACATATTTTTAAAGGTATTAGAGAATTACAACATAACTTGTGGGAAAGGAGCACCATCTACAGGATTTTAACAAAACAACATACTGTACAACAAAGTGTTTCTGTAGGAAAAGAAGAAAACTGAACTTGAGGGGATACTTTTTCATAACAATAATAAAAGAGCTAATTTCCTTAGGCATAAAACAATTCAGTGGTAATCATAGTGCAAGTCATCCAAGGTCACTAAAGTGGGAAAATACATATTTTATGAGCCATCTGTGGTAGGTGACTGACAATCCAGAAGCATTAAGCATTTTGGCATTTTACCATTGCTTATATGGGGCCTGACATCATGCAATGTAGACAGTACATTAGTAGTTCACCGAGGCATACTTCAGTCCAGTTCATTGCTTTCAATATTCATCTATAATGCTTTTGACCTTAAGGAAGGTTAGGCTACCTATTCAACTTGGTTGGCGAAATGAAGTTTTAGTAAAGAAAATCAAGAAAAGATTTTACCAAATTGAAGTAAAATCATGACCAGGCTAGGGTAGATATTTTGGGTTGTTCAGAGCCAATTCTACTTGGTTTACAAACTGACAATTTCCGTTAAAAGATTCAAGCTATAATTCTGTCCTAAAGCAGGTTAAAAACCGAACAATAATAGTTAGAAAGATGGATTTTTAAGTCCTGGTTTTTGTCATTAGGAATACCTCATTGTAAAAGAATCTTTTCTCAGTTTGGAATAGAAGAAAACAGTAAAGGCTTCAATACAGCTTTAACAGTATAATCCATAGCTTTTTTGAGGAGCCAATAAACACACACACACACACACACACACAAGAAGAGAGAGAGAGGAAGGGGGAGGGGCATGGTTAATATCATATTATGAACTTGGAAGGGTATGTGATATATAATAGAAAAATTAGTTGAGGCAAAAACTGAATTTTTAGGTTGTATTTAGTATTCTACACAAAACCATAGTATTTACATGTGAATCCTAGATTATGTTGTTGCATTATTTTTGACTAGTCTTCTTTTTGATCAGTGTAACCCAAAATTTATTTCCCGAATACTGTTTTTGTTTTATGAAAACACTATTGTCATACCAATGTTTTACTACTGGAAGCCAGCAATAAAATATTTTCAAATTTCATGAAATAGTGCAAACTGGTGTGCAAGTAATTCCTTGTACAAAGTCATCCAGACACCAAGACTTACAAGTCTTTATTATTTAAGATTCACTTAATTTTTAATTAAAAATATTATCCTTTCTTTAAAGTTCTTGCTATTGTAAATTTTTAATTTAAAAAGATTCTTTCTTTAAAGTTCTTGCTATTGTAAATAACCACTGAATTCCATTTAGCATCACAAAGCTTGTCCCAGTAGAAATAACAGACCTGTGCAGTTATTTACAGTATTACCATACTTCTTTTAAAGAGAAAGATAACGGTTGTGTCTGATAAAAACTTCAACCTCTACATCAAAACAAATGCTTTTGGATGATAGCCAAATTAATGTTTTTTTGAATGGACTTGATAGGCTAAATGTTATCAAACAATTAAAGTGCACTAAAAAGAATAGAAAACTGCTTGTACCTTTAGAAGAGCTACTACATGGCTTTAGAAATAATGCGCTACTCCACTTATAATGGGGTTACATAATGGCAGACCCATCATGGACCGAAAAAAAAAAGAAAAAAAATGAATGCACAAACACAGAAAAGTCACTTCCTCCAGATTACTCTGTATTCTTTAAAGTTTTATGGTTTTAGAAGTGTTGAGACAGTGGCATAAAACAAGTATATGACATAACTCCCTAACCAAATATACAACTTTAAACATTTCAAAAGTAGTAAATTTATGTACTGTATTTGCAAAATAAATGTCACTTAAAAATATTTCTCACTGTATCATCAAGAGTCCCAGATGGAGGGATGGAGCAATTTAGACAATGATGTCCCTGAAATGGACTGGATAGAGCAATTCACTGCACTTCATCAATGCACCCAAGTACTGTATATGAATGATGGCCAAATGCTTGGTTATATGATGAATATTCTGTAACATTGCTAACATGTTTCTATAATGGAACAAAGCTCACACCAAATAAACGAGGTCGAAATCTTGCAACAGAGATGACCAGTCAAAATGCCAAAATGAAGAACTCTCAGCTTAAGGACAGACTGTCAAGAAAATATATCATAGATGTAAAAGATTAAATCCCATTACAAACCACAGCATATAATTTTTGTCATACAAATACTACACTTTGACCTACAAAATTACATCATAATTACATTGTGAAGCAGGTGAGTACCAAGACTATAATGAAAAATAAAATGAAGGAAAGACATCAAATAAGAATATTTTTTGTCCAAAGCTGCTCTCAAAAAATTAATTTAACCACCATCAGGGACATAACTACTTCTGTTTCAATGGTGTTTAAATTGTCAGTCATCTGCCAGAATTGATTTAATATTATTTGTCATTTTAGGGCCCTTGGATAAATTTTATGGCAAACAATAGGGAAACCACTTTAGCAATAATGTGAAGTTTGTTTAAACCTCAACCATATTTTACAAGATTTGAATTGTTTGGCAAAGAAAGAAAATTAGTTCTACAATTCACACTTTACACTCAACATGCAATACTTTTGTACATTTGTATATTTTGGGAATGATATTTATAAAATCTCACATTTTTAGGATACTGCCCCTCTGCACTGTGTAGAGGGACAATCTTAAATGGGACTTTTTAATTACAAAGAACAGCATGCAATCCAGTACAGTATATACCACAATTTACATTAGTTTGTTATTTTTGTGCAAACTTTTGGATTATACAGTTTACTGATATATTTTTCTTGCAGATACCCTCAAAGACAACATGAACCTAGTTTACATGACCCTGGTTTCTCTATGGCACTTCATTTTCAAGATTAGTCTGAACCACACCTCCAGCAAAGCAAGCAGATTATGTAGGCCTTATACAAATATCTTTCTGTACACTATAATATCACCTTGACCGTCAGGTAGGTCTATTAAACCCTGCCATGTTTGATAATCAGTTGTCAGTCACCGCACTGTTACTCATAACAGTCCATGCTCGTTGCCTGTCTTGTCTTATGCATGTTTCTGTCTTTTATTTATATCCATTTTCCATCTCACACATCCTTCAAATGTGGGTAGATGAGAACACAGCATTTCCTACAAAATTTTGTCTAAAAGTGGTGTACAGTATGTATTTAGACAAACCATGAACAGCTTATTTCAATACAGTGATAAGCTAATTTCTTCTGTAAGAATTTACAGGCCTCTTCCAGCCCAAATCTGATTTCTTGTTGCATTTTTTATAAATCTCTTAAAGATCTAATAATAATAACGATTTTTTCACAAAAGAGAGCTTTAAACTTTGTTTTTTTCTTTCACAAAAGAGAGCATTAATTTTTATAGCTCACCTCACTGAATAAATATTCCTACGGCTGTAAGCCAACACAGATTTGTAATCTGAAAGTTCATTCCTTAGAATGTATGAAAACTGTAACCCCAGTTTTATATTGGGCAAGTCCTTAAAACTATAAATTAGATTACTATCATTCCTAGTTTCACAAAATATTGAGTTTCATAGTACTGTAATAAGACTCTCTGTCTAGTAATCAGTATGGATGAGAATGCCTTATCAAGTTTAATTACTGATTGTTAAAAATAATGTACTTTGATGAAATGAATTTGCTTTTAAAACATGAAGTGCATTGAGAAGTTGATAACTGTTTAGTATGAAAAAGAAATAAATAGTAATACAGCAAGCTGATAGATGTAATCAAATTATCAATTTTAATTATTAACATCAAGATGTATAATATTTTACCGTAAAAATTTGTATTCCCTATGAATGATAATTTAAAGTTAGTTACCCATAATGACTATTTTTCAAGAGGCAGATCTGTCAATCTTTTACCAAGGATTTTTCCATGGAACTATAATTTTTTGTAATTATTTGCAGAGTAATAAAAATTTTACTCTTCAGCATATTGAAACTTCCACATTGGTAAACAAATATAAAATTACAAACTCAAATGCTCCAGATTTTGGAAGTGTGAATTGAATCTTTCCAAAAATACATTCACACAGATTAAGCTTAGGATATTTAATTATGAGAATCTGCCCCTTCCTCAAAAGTGAAGTGAGCAATGAAAATTGAAAACACTTAAATTTACTATGTTCAGTTACATGGCCCAAGAAATGGCTGTTCATGCTGTATTCAAATTGTTAATTATTGGGTAAGCATTATCTCTGATTGGTACAGAGATTACTAATTTTATAAGCTCTAGATATCTAAGCATTCCACTCATTATATAATTACTTGAGCACAAAGGTCCTAGTAAAGTCATAAAAACTCAGGACCTTGGCATCAAAGAAGTCTGTCATTGAGATTCATCATATTGTAGTTGAGTACAATTGCCACTTATCCAATTTGTAAAACTTTTGTTTCTCAAGTCAACTGGATTTTCCAACAATATTCTTAATGATGTTACATCACTCATACATGTTACTTATTAAAATTTCCACACCTTTCCTTTAAGATAGGACTTTTACCCAACTTCTGTCTATGAAATACTAAGTAAGCTGTTACTTAATCGTAATTTCTTTAGAGGCTACTTACTTGGAAATTTTCAAATTAAAACGGCATATTTTGATTTGTGGATAGGAACTTAGCTTCAAACACACATTACGTAAAGATAATATAATGGACCACACAATCAACACTGACAACTCATTTTTTAAATAGAGAACTTGGACATCATTCCATATCCATAATTACACTACATCTAATACTGACACATTTTTCCAAACCACTACAGGTGCAGATGTTCTGCTGTCCTGGCACTTATAATATTAGTGACATGTTGCTGTTTACATTGGACAAAGCATGAACGGAAAGTCTTGTCAGTTTTAGAAACTCTGTTAGTCACAGCGATACAAATATATAAAATCTAGGACAACACTATCATTACTATTAGCTATATGAACTCAAAATATAATATATGTTAGTAAGGGTACAAAAGATGACAATACTACAATTGTACAGATAACTTCAAATATCTACGAATGAATATGTTGATAATGAAATGAAGTTTCATGAACTATGAAGTGATAATGAAGGTGACAAAACATTTTACAAATGGACGCTCTCTCTAACTAATTGTGGGAATGATTTTTTTTTTTATTTTTAGGATAATATGAGGTTCCTCTTTAAAACTTAGTGTCCACCTTCAGATCCCCCTGCAAAATGAAAAAAAAAAATACTAATTAAAATTTTTTTTTCTTGTATACACTGTTTGTGACAAGCAAAAAGTATACGAATGTAAGCTATATTCCTGCAGTAACATTGTGTAAAAATTTGGATCACTACTGCAAGTGATAAAGTCATTATAAACAAATTGATAAAAATTGATCAAGTACATCTAGTTTATAATCAACAAATTTATTTGTTCATTCTACAAATACATTTGACCTGGCCTTACAAAAGTTTGATACAAAATATTTTGCCTAACAATATTCAGTCTATTTAATTAGGGAAAATTAATTTTGATTTACTTAGATCAAACAATAAGTTAGGATATACTATCATATTATAATCATTATAATCTCTATAAAAAGTCACACTGAACTATGCTTTTTTATTAGTGTTTGTAGTGTTGTGAATGTTGAAAAAATTTCTGGCAAGCATTGTGAGTGTGGGGAAAGGGTTACATGAGCTTGGCTTTAGAAGTAATGCTACACACTGTAGCAAAGAAACTAAGACAAAAGTGATAATTGTATTTTGAAAGTCTTATTCACCTAATGCACAATCCTTCAGAAAAGGGACTGTTCCTAGAAGGAGTTGCACTGCTTCCACTTTAGCTGCCAAGCAAGATACACTCCCTAGACATACAGGGGCTCATATTAATCAGGTTCCAGGATATTAATGAAAGACAAGCCAGCAAATCTAACGAGATGACGGCAAGCTGAAGAAAAACTCTCAGACATAAAGGAGAAACTCCTTGTCTTCAAAGTCCATGATATGAATGAAAGGCAGGCCAGTAATCTACCCAAGTTAATAGCAATGTCCAGAATAAAGTTGGATAACCATATATTACATGGTGATGCAAGTTGCTTGCCATAGCTTGGAAGATGATTGTAAAACGTAAGCTGGCATCGTTTTGTTACCATGTTAACAGAATTTTCTGATGAAAAAGCTGCAAAGATGGTCACAAATCTTGAAGTAACAAATTTGTGATGGTAGTTACAAGCCCAACCAAATCTACAGCATTTAACTGACAGGCCTCTTTTGGAAGATTTATTATTATTTAGTGGTAGTTTATCCAAACCATTAGGCTAATTTACTGTATTTACCTCTCACAGGGCTGGCTCAAAGAATTTGTCTTTATTAATGGTAGATTGTTCTTATACGAATACAAACCTTCGGCCTTTACATTGGGAAAATTCTCCTGCACAGCTGGAAAACCGGTTATGAAAAAATTCGACGTATTATGATCAAGGCATTGCGGAGTAATACATAGTGTCACCCAATGAGACCAGCAAGTTGGAGGAGCTCCCCTCGCTTGCCCCACAGAATCTCCTGACGTACAGTACCAGTGTTCTCTTAACCGCCTTCTTGAGCAGATGCGTGCTGCTCAACTCATCAAAGCTGCTTTTTTTTTTTTCTTCCATTTCATTTGCAACTGGTTATAAGTTTTGTATTTTATGTGGTGTATTTTGTGCATTTTTGTGTATATGATTGCTTCATCATCATGCAAACCCATGATTTACCCAAGCCTAGTGCTAAGAAGCAAAAGAAGTGCCCTGGTATTGCTAATGATCAGTTACATAGGGATCAGTTTCTTTTGAAACTGATCCCTATGTAACTTCTAGCAGGTGTAGACTTCATGTTTGCAATGTAAGTAGCCCTGTTCTGAATGTAGTGATTGGTCTCCTGAGCATGGAGATGTTTTGAGTCGAAGAAGTAGTACAAGAGGAAGGGCACTGCTCAGCCATGGAAGAGTTTCGACTCTTCAATGGCGGCAGACGACGCCATTCCTTCTTGTCCCTTTTCTTCTTCCCCGAACTGTCTTGCTTCTTCTTACTTGGAAGAATTTACCCCTTCACATTCGTCTGTTGTCTCCTCAATACAGATGTTTCTGAGGGAGGGGTCTGGGAGATCCTGTTGTTGGTTCTCTTCCTGCTCTGGGGGTGGGGGGATGGCAAGGACACTCCTCCCACCTTGAATGAGGTACGAGATTCAGTTCGTGATTTATTTCCAGATTCAGGCATACAAGGCTCTACTGTCTGTGAGTATTGGTCGACCTTAGGCCTTCCTGGAGAACTGCGGTTGGGGGGACTACTTTCTCATCTGGTGGCGTCCCATCTCGCCTTTTCTGCCTCTGATAACGTTTCGTTTGCTGTGTCAATGATGTCTTCACGTATGACTACCAAGGCCATATGTGACGATTGCCTATTGCTTCTGCCATATGTCAACATCCGTGCTTCCCTCATCATATGATGTTCTGCATACGGCTGCTCAGTCCCAGCTTCGTGCGACCGGTCCTTCATTGTCTACTGCTTCTACTTTTCAGGCCTTACTGGAGAGGATTGCAGTCCTTGAAGGGATCAACTGCTCTGTTTCTACGGTTCCTAGGAAGAAACGCCTTAGATTTCCATCTTCGGATTCTCAAAAATCATCATCTTCCTTGACTTGTGTAGTCCTTAGAAGACGCTGGAAGAAGGACTTTGCGCTTTCTCCTTGTAAGAAAATTCTCTACCTACGCTTGGATTCCCGCTTTCCTTCTCCCGTTTCGGTGGGAGGAGGGGTGTTATCTTATCTCAGCACAGCCATATTCCATCCAAGGAGGATACAGGCACACACTCCATGGCTGTTTCTATGAAGAAACCACATGACTGCTCCATCACAGCCATATCTTCTGATCGCCACGAAGTTATGGAATTTTGTAGAACACCAAATCAGGCTTTGCCTGAGGTAGCAGCAGCTCAGGCCCTGTCTGAGGTGATTGTTATTCCTCCCAGCCAAACAGAATTGACTACTAGACAGACGGCCATAAAAAGGAAAGACGACAAGGCTCCAGTCAAGAAATCACGCCTTATATGGCTGTGGCTTCCTTCTCAACCTTGTTTTCTCGACTATGACATTCCCACATGTAAGGCCGTTCATCCATGTCCTGCTTCACCTGGAACAGTAAACTTACCACACTGGCCTCGAGGACATGACTTATCTCCTCAGAATTCATCTCATACAGCAGCGACAAATCCCCAAGTTGAAGAAGCCCTGCTGGGCCGCGACATCAGCCTCGGTAGCACTCATACAGCAGAGGCTGTTCTCTTCATCGCTCATTTAGTAGGGAACATTCTCAACGTTACTCTCCCGATCATCTATGCAAGGTTCATCGGTCTGCTTCTACATCTAGGCCTCCATCTCCACTTCCCTCTATTTCTTGGGAATTCAAAGGATATAAAGTTCCTTTTTTCACCCTAAGAATGAGTTTGATATTTCAGATTCTCATCTTTATGCACCAACCTCGAGGGTTTTAGGTTCTGAACGTGCATACGCTCCAGTTGTTCAACGAGATGAAGTTAGAAGTTGGAGATTCCTCAGATAGACCTGATAGAAGTTCTAGAGGTTTAAGATTTGGAGGATCCTCTACCACTTCATCTTGATGCTAATGAGCTGGCCAAGGCATACAGTGAAGTTGTTGATATGATTAGGAAGTACGATGACTTGGAAGAAACTGCAACCGCTCCTTCAGACTGGTCTTCAGGCCTTGAGAAGTTCCTAGGCCCCAAGAAAGAAGTGAAGACCTCAGTAGGATTACCCTTGGCCAATCTCGCTGATTTTGCCATAGAACAGGTAGAGGCTCTTGTCTGTGGAAAGGACAATTCACTATGTTCTGGGCAATCCCTTAATTTCCTTCTACCTCCTTTTCATAAGCACAGGCATTTTTATGCCACCTTAAGAGTTGCCCTGCGACCAAGACAATTGGACTCGGACTTTGTTAGGTTGGGACCGAGCTTTTCCTTCAATCAATTTAAGGGGGATGGCACTTCTTTCACCTTCCAAGAAGCAGCGTCCATGGAGGCTTCGGCTTCCATAGCCTTCCCAACAATGTCTTGCCTAGATCTGTGGTCTATGACAGTGGGCAAGATTTCTGCAACGTCCTTCTTAACGGACTCTAAGGAGTGTTCATCCTTCTTTCATCTCCCACAGTCTGGGGGCAAGACCATTTCTTTTGTGACCCACTTAATAGCGAGTATGTGGGCCAACTGGTTGCTGAAGAGGAGGGATTCTGCTCTTTCTAGGGTGTCTAGATACATCAGCCCAGAGTCCATGTCAGCATTAAGGAATGGAACTTTATTGGAATCTTCCCATTTTTCCAAGAGACCAGCTTCAAGCTGCAATTGATCAAATGAGAGCTGACAACAACTGGCTGGTTCTGCAAGCAGTCTCTAAATCGTCAGGGTCTGCTCATCCCAACGTAGCTAGACCATGACAGCAGGTTTCGCTGAGGAAGCCACAGACTAAGATGGGTCCTCATAGGGAGTGACAATCGTCTCTTAAGACTATAAGACCTCTCAGCAACGACCCTTTCAGCTGCATCCTCCTAGAAGTGGCAGGGGAGGCAGAAGCAGAACTAGACAGGGGAAACACTAGAGAAGGCATCCCTCCCCATCCACTGCCTTTGGTGGGGAGTGCCTGGTGAGCCGTTGGGGGACTTGGCAGCAGCTAGGAGCGGAAGATTGGGTGGTTGATGTACCTTCCAGGATTGCCAAAGGATCTGGCTCTCCAGAACGAGGTGAAGGAGATGGAGAAAGGAGCTGTGGAAGTAGTGAAGTTTCCTTCCATGGGTTTCTACAGTCGAGTTTTCCTGGTAGAGAGGACATCGATTGCCTGGAGACCAATTATAAATCTGTCGACTCTGAATCTTTTCAACAGGCAGACTCGTTTCAAGATGGAAACGCCCTGTACGGTTCTAGCTGCCATCAGACAGAACAATTTCATGTTATCAATAGGCGTGAAGGATGCCTACTCCCAGATCCCAATTCACCAGTCATCTTGCAAGTTCCTTCGATTCGTTCTGGGATAGACAGTTTCTCAGTTCAAAAGTTCTATGCTTCGGCCTCTTGATTGCCCCTCAGGTGCTCACAAGGTGTCCACTCTGGTTTCGACTTGGGCTCATTCTCAGATATCTTGACAACTGGCTGGTCCTAGCAAGTTCTCAAGTGAAACTGATTCCAGATAAGGACCATCTTCTTCAGTTTTGTCTCAACCTGGGGGTTGTGATAAATAAGGAGAAATCGAATCTTGCTGCCAGCCAAAGGACTCTTTACCTGGTTAGGTGATAGACACAGTCATTTCGAGTCTCCTTCAGATCCAAGAATAGAAAATTTCAAGACCGTCGTAAGGTCATTCTTGTTGAAACGGAAACAACCTGCGTGCCAGTGGCAAGTTTTTCTAGGTCACTTGTTAGCTTTAGAGAAGCTCATCCCTCACAGCTGGCTTTACCTCTGCTCTTTACAGTGGAGTGGAAAGAGTTTTGGTGTCTAGTGAGGGATTCTCCATTCTTCCTCGTCCCTCTGTCGCAGGAGGTGAGACAGGACTTGGCATGGTGGCTGGATGACAGGAGCTCAACCACAGGGATGCCCCCTTCATGCTCTGCTTCCAGAGATCCTTCTCTTTTCGGACACCTTGACTGAAGGGTGGGGGGCTTATATGGAGGATCTTTTGAATTCAGGATTTTGGAGCCCAGAAGAAAAACATCTTCACATCAATGTCCTGGAACTGAAAGAGGCCTTTTTAGCCCTTTAGGAGTTTCAGGATCATGTAGCGAGTCATTATGTGGTTGTGATGTCCGACAACACCACGGTGGTGGCTTATATAAACAAACGGGGGACTAGTCTCTCACCATCTTCATGACTGACAGTCCAGTTACATCAGTGGGCAATAAACCACTCAGTGGTTCTGTAAGCCAGGTACATTCCAGGCAAAAGGAATATTGTGGCAGACAAACTGAGTTGTCAGAGTCAAGTCTTGGGAACAGAGAGGTCGTTGCACCAAGCAGCAGCGGAAAGACTGTTTATTCTTTGGGGAATGCCGATGGTGGATCTGTTTGCCACCCGCTTCAACAGGAAACTGGAAGTGTTCTTCTCAGTAGTTCTGGACCCTTGGGCGGCGGCAGAAGACACCCTTCAACATCTGTGGGACAACCTGGACGTTTATGCCTTTCCACCTTTTTGTCTGATTTGTCAGGTGATCAATACTGTAATGGTCTCCTGGAACCTCAAGATGACTTTGGTAGCTTCCTTGTGGCCACACACCAAGTGGTACCCTGACCTTCTAGCTCTGCTGACAGAAGCTCCAAGAGAGATTCCTCCTTGGCACAATCTTCTTTGCCAGCCCTGCATCAAAAGATGATATCAGTCAGTCAAGTCCCTATCTCTTCACAGTTGGAGACTATCCAGTATCTCCTGCGAGCGAGAGGCTTTTCTCGCAGGGCAGCATCAAAGATGTCCGGATCTCGGGAAATCATCAACAGCAGTGTACCAGGGGAAGTGGGCAGTCTACTGTGATTGGTGTCATGAACAGGGTTTCTCTCTGGTCGGAAGCTTGGTGTCATGAATGGTTTCTCTCCGGTCGGAACTTCTATTCAGCAAGTAGCCAACTTCCTTATTTTCCTTCGTAGGGAAAAGCTCCTTTCTGTGTCAGCCGTTAAGGGCTATAGAGCTGCTTTAGGTCTAGTTCTTCCTCTGAAAGGAGTGGATCCTTCTTCCTCATGGGAGATTTCTATGCTCTTATGAAGTTTTGAGCAACCCTGTCCACCTAAAGAACTCAAGCCTCCTAACTGGGATTTGACGTTGGTTCTTAGCAGCCTTGCTCGCGCCCCTTATGAACCTTTACAGGGTTTTATGGATAGGACTTTAACCCCCAAGACAATATTTTTGCTTGCCTTAGCATCAACCAAAAGAGTAGGGGAATTTCATGGCCTTTCTTTTGAGGTGAAGCACTCAAGGGGCTGGAGTCTAGGGTCTTTCAAATTTGTCCCAGGATTCATGGCTAAGACTGAATCCACTGGTTCCCGATGACAGATTTGAGTCCTTTTCAATTCCATCCCTTGCAGATTTTGTTGGCAATGATCCTAATGAAATGCTCTTATGTCCAGTTCGGGCACTATGCTACTATTTGAAAAGAACTCAATACCTCAGGCCTGGGTGTCAAAGGCTTTCTGTTACTGCTGGCTGGAACAAGAAAGAAGTGTCCAAGAATACCATCTCCTTCTGGCTACAGGCGGTTATCAGAAGTGCATATACTTCTAATGTAGGTAACAGCTCAGTACGACCTACAGCTCATGATGTCAGGGGTCTCGGCCCCTCCATCGCTTTTAGGAAGAATCTACAGGTTCAAAGAGTTTTGGGGGCTGGTACATGGAATCATCAGACCACCTTCACCTCTTTCTACCTGACAGATGTCACTCATATGTCCTTGGACACCTTTTCCTTGGGTCTAGTGGTGGCTGCCCAACAAGTTATCTAACTTACCAGTGCTCCTTGTGGACAAAATGTATCTAGTCTAGACGTTCATGTGAAAGAGATTGTGATTGTGGTGAATGGCCTTATTTCTTTCTCCTTTTCCTCCTTCACTCCCAGCAAGCAGTGAAGAGAACTATCTTTGGTATGGATCTGGTGAATGGTCTTATTCCTCTCTCCTTTTCCTCCTTCACTCCCAGCAAGCAGTGAAGAGAACTATCTTTGGTATGGATCTATCTAGATACTGATGAGGAGGACGTCTTTTCGATATGGATCTATCTAGATACAGGTGAGGAAGACATCTTTCTTTTTTCTTTCCTTTTCATACAATGAATTAATCTCAGAAATAGAAATGACACCTTTCTTCCCTCTTTAAACAGAGTATTTTCCTCATAGATCAAGGTAGTTAACCAACTGTTTCTTTTTTAAAACAGATTTAAATCCTCCCTTTTCTTCTTGGCATGCTGTGGAATCTTATACCCATTGTGGCAGAAGCCTGGATGTCTGGCTACTAGGAAAACATTTTCTCCTTTTAGTCAGAGGCTTTCAACTCCTTCCTATACTCTGACAATGGTCAGGAAGTAAGCCCAGGTGAGCTGGACCTACAATCAGTCATAACTTACCTTTCCTCCTACCAATAAGTAAGTCTCCCAATGTAAAGGCCAAAGGTTTGTACTGTATTTGTATGGGAACAAATAACAAATTTTTAAACAATTTGTATTTTTCCTAACATACAAACCCGAGGCCTTTACATTAATGGCTCACCTCGGTCACTCCTCACTCAGTTTTCTTGGGCTAGAAGATCACTGGTATGTCACGAGATTCTGTGGGGCAAACAAGAGGAGACTCCTCCCACTCACTGGTCTCACTAGGTGATGCTATGTATGACACCACCATGCCTTGATCATATTACATCAGATTTTTTCATAACTGGTTTTCCAACTGCACAGGAGAATTTTCCCAAAGTAAAGGCCTCAGGTTTGTATGTCAGGAAATGACAAACAATATTCATTACCAGGGAAGAAAAACAACTACCAAGGGCATATCACATTTACACTTCTTTTTAACACATTAAGATCTTGACTTGCAGCATTTTCAGTTTACATTCAGACTTGGACGGCACCGCACAGAACTGCTAAGGTGGAAGCTTTGTGTAACTGGAAGTAACTCTGGTGAAGATAGGCTATGTTTTGTCAGACCTTGGGTGGTACACCAGACAAAATGACATTTCTTGTTTCTAATAAAAATTGCTCAATTATCCAAAGGCAAAGGATGACTTCTGAGGAAAATGAAAAATGACATGGGCAGAATGCGTCCAAAACTTCGCAAACTTTCCTTCTGTTAGGAGCAAGTACTGTATATGGAAATGAGGTTACTGCAAAGTGTTATCTTAAATGGGATGGAAGGAATGGATGTTGCCAGTGCTTCAGAAGCACAGCAAGCCACTGATAAACAAAAAGTTGATGGTGATTCAGTAGGAGTATGCATCAGAAACTGAGGAATCCAGATAAGTAGTCACAAGCTCCCAATGTCTTAGACAAGAGGTGTGTTTCAGGCATCCACATACACCTGGATATAATAACTTGATGAAGGTAGATACTAATATCTTCTTGAGAAATATTCCTAATGCACCATCTGCATCCCACATTGCCCTACAGCAATGAAATGTGATGTTGAAAAACTGAGAAGTCAGCAAAGATGATACTGTTGTTCAAATCTGTTGCTATACATAATACATCTTTCTTCATTCACTAAATCCTTTCCTGCACATCTCTCAGTAACTTTCAACATATTTTAAAGGAGGCTCTCCTCATTCATCTTTACTGTGTCCATCATTATCAATGGAAGCTAACTTCTTCCCACTCTCCACCTGGTCCAGGTTGCCAACAGACCCTGACCACTCCCCACCCCCTGGGTTGTCATCAGTGCCCTTGGCAATGTTGACCAGTCTCATTAGTATTCTTTATACAGGATAATGTAGAAAAGTAACAATCGTAGTTTACAAAACAGCAACTGCCAGCTGAAAATTTTTCAAAATAAGTACTTGGTAGGTGGTGGTATGTGGCTGGATTAGGGAGAACAATTTACACAACGTGTGGTCAGTTGAGTTGCCCATCAAGCCAAACTTGGATCTTTGAGATTCATACTGAACTATTTCTTAAGATCTTTCAATGACTGAATTTCTTATTACCTTCTCAGGACTTCTGAACAGCACTCTGTATTTTAGCACATGTACGATTATACTAAGCTGCCAGGGGCTTTTTAGAACTTGAAAAGAGTAGTTCAAGATAATGTTACTTAGATGCTAAGACAAATAAGGTTTGTGAACAAGAGCTTGGGTTTTGCTGTGAAGCTGAACTGTGAGCAGAGAAGGAACCAAATATAAGGTGCCAATGGTATTGCTAAAGCACTATGACTTGTCCAACTAACAGTGTCTGAGGTTCCGTACTTCAGAGGAAAGAAGATACTGCTCATAACGTGCATTGGATTGTTTGTCCTCGCCTTCTTGTAAGATCACCAAGATGCATGGCCCAGTCATAGATCTGGAGTCTCCTATTCTTCTGGATTCAGGATATGTGGAAGAGCAGGGCAGCAAATTGTTTGCCAATTCTCAGAAGAACAGAGTGGGAGGTACTTAAAGAGAGGGGGTATTTGATGCAGACTATGGTTGGCACAAAGGCTTTAAAAATGAGCTTGTGTTCATTTTCTAAAAATATTAAAAGATGTCGTGAATGCTACCAAAATCTTTCTCGAGAACCTGAAGCACCAGATTCATAACAGTGGTCACAGCATCAAGCTTCTTTTGAATGATGAACAACATTCATGGCCTGGGAAAAACAATACCTACCACAGTTCCAAGTTGCTAAGGACCATATCATCCTGTGATGTTTCCAACACATGAAAAGATGTCCTACTTCAATTTTTTATTCTATGAAACCAAGGATGCTGTAGAGATTATAACAAGCAGTTCTGTGTAATCTGGAAGTTCTACTCTAGGGCAAGGATAACATCAACCTTAGCTACATCTCGCCAGCTCTTGAGCAATATGCCAAACGGAATGATATTCCAAACATTCTTGAATTCAAAAACAATGCCGAGTCATTCCATGGCTAGAGACAAGCAGTATGAGGATATAGGTTGTGTTTAATTTCTACATCACCCCTCATCCATCCTAGACCAAGGTATCATATCTTATGTTCAAGGTATAATAGCAGCATATGATGAAGAACTTAGTCCAGTTCTTTAATGCTGGCCCTGAAGTGACAATGAAGGGCTGGAGGCATTTAATTTAAAGGATGCCATCAGTAAAGCTGCTGATACATGAAATAATGTTCAGCCTTCTCCACTGAAAGTCTTTGGGAGGATATATGGCTGGAACGCATCCACAACTAAACATGTTTTTCTTAAAGTATCTCTATGGACATCATGAGGCTGCTGTACAGTTAGCTATCTTGGTGAAAAAACTGGAAGTTGCTGCATTAATAAAGTATCATTGATCCTGACTGTGTATTAATGGGCCACTGTCCAACACAAAGTTGAAGGAAATTATGCAGCAGCATGTAGTTTAAAATACAAGAAGAAAGCAGAAAATTCCAAGGTGCTAGATGTAGTATCTTCGAAGGTATTTCTCACTGTTACAGGATACATTCCTTAACAATGTCTATTAACTCAAAGAGCAGCAGCACTACAGATGTATGACTGATATGTCCCTACGGGTAGGTGATAAGGAAGCAGACCAGGCAGATGAGGCTAACCCATGTATACTGCAGCAGTCCTGGTGTTGGTGAAGGTGAACTTCTCCCCAAAATTTCACAGTCCTAGTCTTCGGGGAAAAGATCATGTTTATAAACTTACAGTACATTACAAGTGCAAAGAACCAAACTGAGGCCTAGAGAAAGATGAAGGCAAACTACTGGCTGAAAGTGAGCAGGCACTGTCAAGAACTCACTCTTGCCAGTTTAATAGCAGCAAACTCCCCCAGCAGATTCTCTCACATTCAACTGGTTGGACAAAGTGTAAATGTGACAGAACTTTTAGCGACAGCCACTATGGCATATAAAAGCAGGCTAGCCCATCAAGAGCATCCTTCAATTTGGTAGAAATATCAAATATGCTGGTTTGGCATAGGAATGTGATAAGGAGCTCTCACTGGATGATTATAACTACTGCTGAAAATGCCACCCTTCATACACAGCAATACTGTATATCCTCAAGTCCAAAGACTTGACCAAGGGAAGCTCACAAGCCTTCAAACCCATTACCACCACCTCTTTATTCCAGAGACAAACTTAGGCATCATGCAAAGCTGGGAAGGCGAGTTGATGCTAAAAATGTCAAGACCCAGTTGAGGGTCTCTGCAACAACTGTGATTTCTAGAGCCTTAATTGCTGAAAAGAACTGGAGAGCAATCAGCCACATGAGGCATGACTATACCTGGGAGATAGTGTGTGCTCACATTTAGATCAAAATGGCTAATGAATAAATATCAGCTTCACTGTGACCACTGTTGCCAAGAGCTCAAATCTAAAATCCTTGTGACTTGACTCTCCCAGCTCCCAAAAGTGTCAACATGACTTATAATAAAAACAAAAGCTGTCTTTGGGACAGGACAACAAGAATCTTCACATGGATGTGTAAGACTATGAAGTACAGACTACAGTACATGTGAGAAGACTTTTCACTTCACAAGCAGCTGACAGTGTCTTCTTTACATGGGCATTAGGCCCTGTGAATCTGGCTACATTACAGATGAGTTTATGTTCACATATCTTGAACAACATGAATCAAGCTAAGGATGATCAAACACCTTATTACATGAAGGCAAAAGACAATGAGATCAATCTTAATTTTGTTCTGAAATAATAATTATGGGGAACAACAAACATCTTTAATGAAAATTCAAAAGTATCATAAGCAAGGAAGCAAAAAATTAGGGGAACTCAAAAAAAGTTCACTTGAAAAAATTCCACATTGCAAATTACAAGTAGTGAAGTGAGAAAATGAGTTAACTAATATGCATAAAAGTTCGGCCCTTTGAGATGCCTTTTTGACCCTGTTGACGAGGATACCTTCAGCAAAAAAAAAAAAAAATCCTATACAAGAAATGTTATTTACACCAAGTACATCATACGTAAAAGACACATTGCAAAGTTTCCTAAACAGTTTGTTATTACAATCCAAGAAAATTATGTCAATGTGGTAAAAGAGAATTAAGTGATGCTTAAGAAATTTAGATTTTAGGGAAACAAGCAGCAACTAATGAGAACAATTTTCTTTCAGAATCACACAGTAGTACAGTGCTCATTTATCTATGAATAATTGAAAAGGAGAGGCAAATTTCCTTATCCCTAGCCCAGTCTCTTGGGATAGCCCAACTGCATGGGTAGGCTTTCACTCAACTGTGTCAAGTTAGCTTTCCCACAAAAGAGGGCATGGAATTTGGTATTAAGAAGTTGAGTTTTACACCTCCCAAGTACCATGGTTTGCTAATAAGCACAAACTACTTTTAGCTAAAAAGCAACAGTATTTTCACATTCAAAGGCAACACGATAAAAAGATTTACTGACTTAAAGTGACATTTCAGTGACTACTGTTAAACAGGGGCATAAGCATGCTTTCCCATGATTAAAAGCAATTATTTGACCCTAACTTATAGCTTTTGTTATTCCTAATGCACCTTTAGGTAGTTGTAACAACTCTTCACAACAAAGTCAAGTGTTTTATGATGTCTGTGCACCTGCAGCTAAGACATAGCAGCAGTGGCTTGGGGAAAAATACATCAGCTTTACTAAAATTTAATTTTCTTCTAAGAAAGAAATATGTGTAGGTGCTGAGCCACCCACAATATTCTTTGTGCAGCAGTACAACAGCACTTCGAAATGTTTATCATGTCATTTTCAATTTCCATGGAATTATTAACAAGCCTAACCAATTACTTTAAAACTAGTGGTATATCCTGTCTTAAAAAACTGTAATTTTATTACGTAAATTTAAACTTTCCTTCAGTTTCTATTATAATTTTGAAATAAAGAAAGAAAATACTTTAAAATACAAAAAACAGTGCTCTTTTGAGTAAAATTAAAATACAATATAACTTACCTTTATGAGTATTCATGTGGTCCTGTAAGTGAGCATGAAGAAAGGCCCTAAATGGGCAATATGGACAGGAGTAAGGTGTTTCCAGAGTATGCGTTCGTAGATGTTTTGTAAGTGTTGCACTGTGTGTGGTCTTGTAACTACAGTAAGGGCATGAATACTTTGCTAGTTTCACATTGTAGAGTTGTTTAAACATTCTTGAATATTCCTTCTCTGCACTCACCTGTAGGGAATTGAAAAAAAATATACATCAGTATGAGGCTTAATCAAACACTTATATGAACCTAATTCAGTATATAAAAAGTTATATAAAACAAAGTGATAGTAGCGTATTACCATTTGTGAATATTTCTGAGCATCAGAGAGGTCAAGAGGATGAGAACTATCTTCGTCCTCAGCCCAATTCGAGGTTCCATCCTGAACATTAGTTTTAGGAGGTGTATTTTCACTTGCCTAGAAAAGAGAATATATAAATACTGTATACAAAATGGAGCTAACTTATATCTTACATGATATTCACTGTCTAATGAGATAGTTACTGCACAAAAACTAACTGTATCCTCAGTTTTGTAACTGCTTTTGATATGCATAGAAGAGCCACAAATTTTACCTTAATAAATACCACTGATGTATCTTGACAATTGTCATTAAGAAAATGTGAGGGAAGAATTCACGTTATGAATATTAAATCTAGACCACTCACAACACAATGACCATTTATATATTTCATTGTTACCGTATTACTGAGGTGAATATTACTGTTTTGTAAATATATTTTATATAGAACCCCTATGAATACCTTCATTTCCTCCTAAATGCAACTTCTAATGAAGATGTTCTCAAATAGAGGGTAAAAATATGGTGACAGAAACTGAACATGAAAGTGGAATGGGATAAAAAGAACACACAATGGTAAAAGACAAAGGAATAGAGAAGTAAGGAATAGGTTAGAAATTTCAGTCTTCCTTAAAGTGTAGTGGTCAAAAAGTATATTGCCGGAAGTAGCCTCTTGCATGTAATATTAACATCAATATATCACAAAAAGATACTCTTGGCAAAAGTAATAACTTTTATTCCATAGTTTTACTTGAGGTTCTTCAATGCAAACCAAATGCACCTGCCTTACATTTCTTTTCATACTACACTCCACATTTTTCACTACACTTGGAACATCCAGAAATCACCAGAGCCAATTCAGAAAATGAGTCTGCCACTGGGTTTCTGAATAAAGAATAAGAAAACTGAATGACACAACACCCTTAAAGTAGCCAAGTGGACAATGGCAGATATCATACACGTTTATTCCACAAGACATATCTGGTAGAACTATAGTACTGTGCAGCTTACCTAAGCCTTGAGAAAAGTTTTCTTAACTATTAGGTGACTAACCAAAAGATGCCAACAAATTTCTATGCAAAATATGGTGCATCTACCCAAAATATCTCATAGGAAAGGGACTTGTACTTTTCATTAACATCACTTTAGGGAGTGAAGAATATAAATATTTTTAACTCACTTCACGATTACTAGAGGAAACAGATGGCACATCAGGCTTCTCGACCTTTACATTATGGGAATGGCTGTCTCCACTGCTTGATTTTGTGTACGTGTTGCCTGCATCTGATGGTTTGTCAAAAGCCTTGGAGGTAGAAGCATCAGAAGTTTCTCTACTAGATGACTCGCCTATCTTCTCCTGCAGGATAAAATCTCTATATTAGTAGTGGAAGTTTGCTTACCAGCAGAGTAAAGTTACAATAATGATATTTCAAACATTTTATTTTGTGATATGCTACGTCATATAACTCATCCCTGCAGGGGGTTGCCACTTACTTTGATGCATTCTCTTCAGTATCTTCTTAATTAGCTGTCCAATTTCTTTACCTTTACCTTGCTCACATTATCACATTAAAAACATCTCCTTTGGGCAAGCCCCCGAGTCTAGAAACATGACTCAGTGATGTTGCTGAACTATTTTATAAACATAATTTGCTACTATTCTGACTCAGTTTTTGAACTGAAATATAATACAAATTTTTCTCAGTTTTAAAAATGCTTATGACTAGTAATGTTTTGCATATGTCTACATTGATACACAAATAAAAATTATCTTTACTTGAATGATCATGAAAACTAAAGGTCATTTATCAATCAAACACAAAAGTCCTAAGAATCTTGAAGACTGTGGTTGAGTGAAACATCTAAAGAACTTCAAAACAACTTAGTAGAAGAAGTATATTTATGACCCCATATACTTTTCAGTGAAGCTTGAAATAAGCTATCTGTACAAGAACAAACTCTTTTTTTATGAAATATCAACCTAAGGCTCATGGTCATTATGAACAAACATCATTGTGACTCCAAAATGCCAATTATAGGGAAAGATGAAAGTTTGTAATTAAATCTAATTTATGAATATGGTTGAGCAAGTGATAAGAAAGTGAGAGAAGTAGTAAGTCAGAAATGAGTAAATATGATAGTAGCTGACTGGATGACCAAAAAAAGCCCTTTATTATTATTACTACTGTAGTTTAATAAGCCCAGACTGTCAGACTTTCAAAGGGTTCACTCAAACGTTTTTTTTGTCAAAAGGAGAACTGAAAAATGACATTTTTATAATAAAATAAAGTTTTATATAGGCAGTCCCTGATTATCGGCAATCCGGTTTTACGGGCAGTTGTCTAGCTACGACGATGATTGATTGGCACCGATTCCCAGTTACTGGCGCTTTCTGATCTCAAGTTATCGGGTGCTGCTGATCCTCGTTATTGGCGCCACAATCGAGGATCGCTACTTGCTATCGCCAATTTTTGGTTGTCGGCGATTTTCGGGTTATCACATGCTATTAGTTTCTTTTTAACAGGCAGCTTAAAATTTTGAGGTTGCGGGTTACACCAATTTGTTTTATATGGCAATGTGTCCGCCACTTTCAGGTGTAAGAGAAGCTGCATGAGATAGTAAAGAGCTTCAATTTGTTTATGCCCTTATGTCCAAGTGAGGGGCAGGTGGGCTTCATCATGTAATTACTGGGTAAGTATATATAAAACTTCATTTTATTATAAAAATGTCATTTTTATATAAGTAATTTAACCTGTAATTACATAGCTGATTCCTGCATTGAGTGGAGGTGGGAATGTTGGCCATCACCCCAAACACACATTAGTAATGAGTCTGAGAACAGAAATTTACTAACACTGAATCAATGTTGCTTGAACCTTACCTGATAGGAGCTGCTAGAGGTAGATACTGCCTGGTTGGCGCCATCTTATCCAAAAGAAGCGAGAGGCGGGTAGAAGCCTGAGGGCCTACTACTACAGTGGGCGCTTTGTAGTGATGGACTAAACTCCAAGGCCAGCAAAGTTCAACAAAACACCTGCCCAGGCCCAGTACCACACAAAATAAATCCAGAGTAAATAGTCTCATAACCACCAAAAGCCAAATTAAAAAAACACCAATACCCAACCATAAAAACCAAAAGACTGGAGGGTACTCCAACTACATAGTACTCCCAGGCTCCCCAAAAACTCAACACCCTAAGCAAGGCAAAGAGATTAAAGGGAGGACTTTGCTTTCTACGTTTCTTCACCCAACACCACGCCAGACGGGCAAAACGGACTCAAGGTACTGCACTGATTGTAAGTAGTCTCATTATCACTTAATAATGTGATGCAAAAATCGAATTGTACCCCAAAACGTCGCCACAATTGACGTGGAGTGATAAATTGCACTTAAACGCCAAAGACGTAGCGACCGCTCTTATCTCATGGGGTTACCTTGTAAGCAGAGAGAGAGTCTTCGCCTCTGCTGGAAGGTGCTTCTGAAATCAGGTTCCTAGAAAAATGCAAGGGCATTCTTAGACAAGGGTCTGGAGGATATTTCACAGAACACCAAAGATTCCTTGGAAGTATCACGAATGTCCTTCTGCTCTGTGAAGATAAACTTATGGTCCTACTGACAGAGTTTTCTTCTTCAGATGGCCCTACTTATCTCGGACAAGCTCTGATCTTAAAACAACGAGGCCAAGTGGAATTTGAAGGCTATCTGCTTTTTAGCCAGAAAGTCAGGGAAAAGGAGCAAACTGCATTCCCTGAGAAAACTGGCGTTTCTGTCTAAAGCATGGATTTCACTGGATTCTGGTGGTGGTTGGCAGACCAGAAAAAGAATTTTTCTGTTGATCCCTTAACCCTTAAACGTCTGCTGGATGTGTAGCAAACGTCTACTAAAATTGTCTGCTGAATGCCGAGGACGAGCAACGCTTCGACTACAAAAATTTCAACCTTCGTCAATTTCTTGACTAATTTAAATGGTTTAAAACGAATTGTAAGCTAAAACTCTTACATTCGTAGTAATATCTAAATCGCGTACCTTCTTCATTTTGCAACAAATTGGAAGTCTCGAGCACAATATTTCGATTTGCGGTGAATTTCTTGAAAAACTTTTTCTTACGCCCGCACGGTAATCCTCGGCCGAAAATTTCAGAAATTCTTCGCCATTTTGTCGTAATTTTTGGTAACTATATTAGCCGCTACATAAAGTTTTATATATGAAAATGTGCGCACTTGGCGTACAATACAACAGAAAATAATTCATGGTTGTAGCTTTTATCAGTTTTGAAATATTTTCATATAAATCAATATAACTGCCAAAATTAAACTTTGGTCAACTTTTGACTCGACGAAATGGTCGAAAAACACAATTGTGTTTTCAAAATTTCAAGCATTCTAATAATATTCAATCATTTACCTTCATTTTGCAAATAAATTGAAGTCTCTAGTACAATATTTCGACGGTGTGAATTTTGAAAAATCTTTTTCTCTTACGCTCCGCGCCAGAAATTTTTCGCTACGTTGTCGTGAATGTTTGTAATTGTTTTATATTAGTCACAGATAAAGTTTTATATATGGAAATGTGCGCAATTTCATGTAGAATACAACAGAAAATAACCTATGGTTGTAGCTTTTTCAGTTTTGAACATTTTCATATAAATCACTCTATAACTGCCAGTTTCAAGCTTCGTCAACTTTAATCGACCAAATGGTAAAAACGCAATTATAAACTAAAACTCTTACATTCTAGTAATATTCAATCATGTACCTTCATTTTGCAATAAAACTGAAGTCTCTAGCACAATATTTCGATTTATGTAGAATTTCTGAAAAAAAAAAAATTTTTCCCTTACGCCTGTGCGGTAACTCGGCCTAACATCCTTGAAATTCTTTCATGTTGTCGTAATGTTTGCATCGTTTTACATTAGTCGTTACACAAACTTTTATATATGAAAATGTGTGCAATTTCATGTAGAATACAACAGAAATTAGCTCATGGTTGTAGCTTTTATCAGTTTTGAAATATTTTCACATAAATCACGATAACTGCCAAAATTTCAACCTTCAGTCAACTTTAACTCGACCGAAATGGTAAAAACGCAATTGTAAGCCAAAACTCATACATTCTAGTAATATTCAATCATTTACCTTCATTTTGCAATAAATTGGAAGTCTCTAGCACAATATTTCGATTTATGGTGAATTTTAAAACATTTTCCTTACGCTCGCGCGTAACTCGGCTGAACATCTCAGAAATTTAGTGTCAGACATCCTAAAAATTCTAATTTAAGTCCAAAAACGGGCAAAGAGTCGTAAACCAATGATCAAAACTCGCCTAACACTATGTTAATTGCGCCGAAAGGCCAAAAATAAATACTTCAACAATCAAAGATACAGCAAACAACCTGCAAAGCATAAATTTCAAAATCTGGTTGTTGCCAACTACAGTCCTTCAACCATTAGCCGCAGAAACAAATTGAAGCCTCTTGCTATGTTGCACTTTCAAGCACTAAGTGGGCGGCATGTCACTTATAACTAAAAAAACAAATTAGCGTGACTCTGTTATTTCAAAATTTTAAGCTGCCGGTTAAAAGAAACTAATTACTATGTAATTACTGTGTAAGTTACTTATACTGTATAAAATTAAAAGTTTAAGAACTTAGCTACATGTAGCACAGTTCCATCTACAAACCTCACCATAAGCAGTGACTATTCACATAAGACAAAATTCTGAAGAAAAGCTTAAATGAAGATCTAAATCACACAGATATTCAGGCAAAGATCACAAGACAGAAGAGAATGGAGAGAACTATCTCTTTCTAAATCTGCTTGAGGAAAATCCAAAGTAAAAGGGATAATGATGATGATGTGTAGAGAGTAAAGCTGAAAACTCATTATTCGCACAAGACTTTCCTTACAATTGTACAGAAAAAGTTAACTAAATCTAATATATTTTTCAAAATGATAGGTATGTAATTAGCAGCTCAAAAACAGCAAAAAAAACCTGCAATTATATTTTGCTAGATTGTCAGCACTTCTGTCTGAGCTTGCAGAACATGTAAGATTTAGAACCACCCAATTGTAATGAGCTGTAAACTATAATTTCCTCTTTCAATACTGGGTACCTGGGCATACACTTACTGGAAGACGAAAGACAACTGTCAACCACAGTCCCTGCACAGGGATCACTTAAAAGTGCTCGCAATATACACTGTTAATAGAGTATATGTGTAACACTCCCCTGTGCCCCTAGCTGAATTGTTTTCTGTCCATTACTTCTTATCTATTGCCTTGGTCTCTTCCTTCATTGCTGTTGAGAAAAAATCCTCCAAGTGAGACCTTCAGACTCGGCAGTTTTGTAATTAATTTATAATAAAGCTTAAATAAATTAATTACAGTTCTAAGTAAAAAAAATTTTTGTTACTTTGCATGTTGATGAACATGAATGTTTCATCAGTAAGAAAATGTTCTAAGAGTGGGACAAAAGTAAGTTTAAAGAAGTGCTCATACAAACATCCTATTCTTCAAGTTGTCATACAGGGCATTAGATGTTTTGCTTGAGAATCTCCTGCCAGGAAGCCAAAGTCTCTCTTCATCTACAAAAAATTAACAAACATGCAGCTCAAGCTATCAATATGACCACAAGATTGTAAATGGTGAAGTATACTTTTTACTTTTAAAAAAGAAACAATATGATACAATTAAGATTGTAAATAGTGTAAAAAAAAAAATCACATATTCTCTACCAGTTCTCGCTGACATCTTGGTTACAGGAACACCTCAGTGGCACAACCAAGTCTGGGCAATTAACAACCATGATATGAGCTCTCTCCTTGAAATGTACCATGGGCTTAGCTCTTGCAGACAGTACCATCAACCCCATCAACTACCATCAACTATTCAACAACTATAAAACAAAATCACCTGTAGAAGCAAGTAAATTTGGCCAGTAGAACACTTATCTATTCAACACATCCTGCTCTGTATTGCCTATATATTACATCAGTGGGAACTACTTGACTGTGTGGATTGTATGAGGTATCTGAACCCTCAGACACAAAACTGGAAGATGGAACCCCACCAATGAAACAAATATAATCTCTCCCCTCGAGTACGACGCCTTGACGAGGTGAGGGGCTAAGGAACCCTGGCCTTTGGTCTGGGTCCTGACGAATCGTCCTATGTAGTTTTTGGTTTAAAAATAGCGTGACATTTCAAGACGGCAAAATTTTACTGCTTAGGGGAATCTGAGAAGGGATCGTTTTTTGGAAGGCTTGCATTTAGCTAATTGTGGAGTTGTGGTGGTTGGAGTTGCCACCTAATAAGGTTTGGACCTAAGAGATAGTGATGGATTCTCCCATTGTTATCTTGGGAGTCGAACCATCTCAGATCAGCCCATCAGAATCCTGGGATGGTTTTAGAGGTGACTCTTGGTTTTTGTCTGAAGCCCACCAATATGTTTGGAGTGGGACTGTCGGACATTAGTGGGGCAGAACCCCAGCAGGCCGCCTTGGCTTATACCTGGGCCACTGCGAGTGTATTGGTGCATCCTGAAAGGGTAGGGTATGGGGGTGGACTACAAGTCAACACTCACTTCAGCTTGAACAGGAGAATGGGTAAATACCTGACTAATCCACTATACTTTCTTGACATAACAAAGCAGTTCTGGGTGGGTGGATGAGCCAGCGCAGTGTGGTGGTCTGATGTGTGCATGCTTGGCATCTTGGGGTCTCTTTGCAGGCTTTGGCAGTGTGTTGGGGTGGGGAAGCTGGGCAGTAGAAGCTGCCTGGTTTTCCCTTTCTGATGTGCTGTCAGGGTTGTGGAGGGGCTCTTGGGTGTTGGCTGTTCAATTTTTGGACTTCTGCATGCAGACTGGTTTAAATTTATGGATTTGGCTATTAGTTTTCCCTCCCCTGGATCCAACGACTTACCGGCACTGGCAACAACTTCTGGCATGAACATGGATACGAGCTGAGCTTGGCTGTCGGACAGAACCAAACACTGAGACACCAGGGTGTTAGTAAATCTGGGTGGATTTGATTCAAATAATAGAGTCCTTATTGCACTAACGTAGGCTTGTCATTAGATTATGAATGTTATACAGTGTATCAAAACAATTTGGCAGAGTGGAAAGAATTAAATTGATTCTAGAAAAGATAAGAAGTCATTTTCTGCTTTATAAATTCTTCTCTCCCTTGAAGCTAGTGAGGCACAACAAGACTCATGGCCACATTCTAAATGACTCGTTCTAAGCACGAAAGTGTTTTCAGTGAAACTTAAATGATGAGCCATTTGATTTTATTCCTAAGACTGAAGAACATGGACTGAGCCCCACGTATTCAGAATCCCTCCTCCCTTTATGGCATATCTACAAGGAGGAGGGAAAATTTAATAAAAGCTACCGAATGTAAGAGAGCAGTTCCATTCCTGGAAATTTAAAACGCTATGGAAAGAAAAGTCTAATAAAGCTGGTAATGAGACTCAAGCACTTCTTATTATCTAACTTTAAACTCCTGAAAATGGAAATGTTGAATGTATTTCATCTCACAGATTCTTCAACACACTGAAAGGGGTAATTTACTCAAAAGACTTGCATGTTTTTAAAGGGGAGGAGATGGAGCTATCCTTTTAACCTCCTCCTCCTCCAATTACCTGCCTGATACCATCATTGTTGGCCATGAGAGGATGCAGGTTAAAAAATATAAAAGAAATCCCACAGTGTCGCAAATGCTTTGAACATGGCCACTTTCAAAATTCCTGTGATAACAATAAAAGGTGTTCTGTGTGCTCTGCAGAGCATGATAATTTTTATGAGAGCGAAGCAGCCCGATGCTGTTTTCTATGTAAGGGTGATCACACTCCAAATTCTAGGGCTTGCCCCAGATATAGATTCGAGTAAGAAGTGTTGGCAGTGGCTGATAATGAACATATCAGCATTAGCGGAGGAAAGCGCATGGTAATGGGAGCAAACAAAAGTGCCAACTCTACCTATGCATCTTTAATAAAACTTGTGAAAAATTCCAGCAATGTAAGGCCACCAATAACTGCTTCTGATAGTAGATATCACAAACCTGCTATTCCTCGGACTATGAATAATAATGAAAACCTCCAAACAGGTAAACTTTCGTCGGCAAGTGCTTTGGAGTCCAGTACCAAAAATTGTGCTTCCAAAAGCACAGAAAAGTCGATACAAATGCCACCTCTACAATAGCTGCCGATTCATCTCCAAAAATATGTGTGCCAAAATCAACTAATAATTCACGAAGGTGTTCTAAAAATGCTTCAAACAAAAATAAGCTAAAGGAGCAATCCCAATTAGATACAGCTAGTTCAGAGCCATCAATCGTCACAGCCACAAACAAAAATAATAACAAAGCTACAATTACAACTACCAAGAAGCACACAAGAAATACTTCCCCAAATAATGATAGTTTTACAATAAAAACTTCAAATGGGTTCAGTGTCTTGGAAGAGATCTCTCCTCATAGAAAGGTGGTTCCAAAAGTAGATTCAGACCAAAAAAATCTGAGTTCAATCTAGCCTTGCTGCCCTAAGACAAATAGGATTATGGTGCACAGAATCACAGTAGAAATTTGAACATCAGGATCATAATAAAAAATATGAAGATCAACCATAGACCTCGAACTCCAATTTAGATGAACAGGGATTAAGAAAACAAACTCTAATGAAGGAGAATTTGCCACTCTACCCTAGGGACAGTACTTCCCCTCCAAGCAGTGGGAAGTAGCACATTTTACCACCTTAGCATTCATGCTCGATATCCTTCAGTGGAACTGTAAAGGTCTCAGAGCCCGTAAAGAAGACCTTAAAGTTTTAATGCATGAATTCAATCCAGGGATTATATGCCTGCAGGAAACATCAATCCAGGGATTATATGCCTACAGGAAACAATGTTAGGCAACTCTCCTTATGATCCTGGACTAAATTATTCCATATTTAAATCATACCCCCAATTGGTGATCGTGTTCATGCATGTGTGCTGCACTACACTAAATCTCTACAGCACTCCACAATACAATTAAATACAACTCTGCTGCTGTTATTTCAGTCATTTGGAAAAGAGGATAACAATCTGCTCCTTTATACCTTCCACCAGACCTTGCTTTAACACTGAGATATAAATAATTAACCAACTCCAGCCCTTTGCATTTCTCCTAGGTGATGTTAATGCCTACAACTCCCTGGGCAAGTTGGTTTTTAGACAGAAGCGGAGCTAATCAAGACCTTATTGACAAGAATGATGTTACCATATATAATAATGGGTCAATGACTTTCCACAACATTCATGATAATCATTTCTCTGCACTGGATCTTAGTATTTCTTCAACAAGTATCCACCTTGATTTTAACTGGTCTGTTAATGAAGATTTAAATGGAAGTGATCACTACATCACTACCCGATCCATTTGAAATATGCTCTGAATGCTCCATCTGAAGTTTTACCTAAGTGGGATGTAGAGGAGGTAGACTGGGATAAATTGAGGCGGGGTGTCAATCTAGATAGGAGCTTGAGTCCTTTCATTCTCATGTAGATGCCTATGATTGCTTTATTGAATCTACTTGGAAAAGTGCTGATGGCCTGATTCCAAAACAAAATGCAAACCTGTGACTGTCTCTGGTGGAATAAGACATGTGGTATTCTGAGGAAAGTGACTAGAAGTGCTACTGTAGACCTTTTTACAAGACTAGTGGCTCCCCAGTGTAAATTAACCTACAATGCTTTTCTTAGCTACAGCAGTGTTTTTTAAGAAAAAGCCAAAAGAGAATGTTACTTTACTTATATTAATGGACTAACTCTAAGACCCCACTAAGAGTGGTGTGGCGCAAAATAAGGAAACTGAGTAAAAAATTTGTTGCATCACCATTACCCTCATTAAAAATAAATACCACTCTAATCACAGAGCCCACTGAAGTTGCCAATGAGCTAGGAAAATACTTTTCTAAAGTTTCCAGCCCTACCAATTATTCTCCAAAATTTCAAAGAATTAGGAATTCTGAAATGACTCTGAAATTTGATTCGGGAAAATCTGAAACCATAAAATCTACAAATTTTTCCTGAGAGAGAATTTCATGAGGTGGTCTCTCAAGTGAATCCACAGTCTAGAAGAGGTTACACTATATATGAAATGCTTAAACACCTAATGATGATGCCAAAAATATTTACCTCAAGATTATAAACAAAATCTGGGAAACAGGAATTTTACCAAAGGACTGGAAAATATCCATAATTGTTCCTATTACAAAGCTCAATAAAGATGCTTCCCAAGCCACCAGCTATAGACCAATAGCTCTTACCAGTTGTGTGTGTGTAAGCTGATGGAGAAAATGATAAATACTAAACTAGTTTGGCACCTGAAAACCAAAGGATTAATTCATTACTTCAATTTGGTTTCAGGAAAACTGCTCCACCCGATCCCTAGCTGAGGCTACTCACCAAATTCTGCAAGGATTCGCCAAACAATGTCAGACCATCACTGCATTTTTTTACTTTGAGAAAGCATATGACACTACTCTTGAGAATCTGGCATCATGAAACAATTGCACAAGATGGGGCGAGCAGGAAGAATGATCAGGTTTATATATCTCTTTACCAGACAGATTTTTTGTTAAGAGTGGGAAATTCCTCTCCCAACCTTTTATGCAGGAGGAAGGAGTCTCTAAGGAAGGCTGGCAAACACTCTTTCCAGTGGCAATAAATAGTGTGGCTGGAAAAATCTTGCCCCTGTTAAATGCTTGCTTTGTTGATGACCTTGCAAATATACTGCACAGGATATGATTCTCTGTCTGTATGTAAACATTACAAAGGTCTACACGTTATTATGTGGGCTGATGAGAATGGTTTCAAATTCTCCTCTTCCAAACAGATGCAGTAAGATTTCCAATAGGTGGTGGGGTGGAGGAGTTTCCTACACTTAACTAAAAGGGTCTATCCTCCTTATGAAAATGAAGTAAAATTTGGGGATGACTATTGACCATAAATTAACATGGGCCAGCCCCTAAATATCTATGTTAAACAATCTTTGAATATTTTAAAGGTTATTTCTGGATTTAGTAGGGGGGCTGATAAGAAATCCCTTCTGAGGCTATATGACTCTCTGTGTCGATCTACACTAAACTAGGGCTGTCAAATTTATTCCTCAGCTTGTAAAACCAAGCTAAAGGACCCGAAATGGGATAACCCATCGCCATCTCATCGCCAGCCAACTCATCACCGCCTAACTCATCTCCGGCCTAACTTATCCTCCGCCCAGCCATCTCCAGCCCAACTTATATCCAGGCTTTTATGCTCTATTACCTAACAAACGGAAAGTTGCATATTCAAGGCTATTTAAAATGATAAAAAGAATGTCAACCAACGTGTAAACCCGGAATCGTTGTATGATTTGAAATTGCAGCATTTTTGGCAATCATGAAAATTTTCCACAAGTCAGGAACTAAAAGGGTGCTTTTTCACCTTAGCCAAACATGCAAAAACACAATAAGTGTTTTGGGTCTAAGTTCTCGCTTATAATAACGATAGCCAGTTTTCTTTACAAGTAAAGATGATACTACGCTTGCATTTGTACTGTCAATCATATTGATTCATATATTGATGTCTTAGCTGATGAATATCTCAGAGCATGTGCCAACTAAACTGGCTTGAAGACAATTATAGAATGTGTTAAACAGACGTGGAAATAGCAGACGCGGCAATACTCTTTCCATTGGAAATGTGGAATTTGTATTTTCTGAACTTTGAATCATGAAGATAAAACAAACAACTATGCAGAAGGAGGAATAGAAGATTACAAATGGAATGAATGGAACATCCTACATTCTGAAATTCATAAATGAATTTAAAAAGTTCAGAGTTGCAGAGATTTTTATTTGGAATCACTTATAGCAGGCAGTTCATCACTCCGCCAAATTAAAAAGTACAGGATACTGATTCCCGCATTCTTAGAATTGTCCAAAATTTTAATGAAAGGACTCCCATTGAATATTTAAGAGGCATTTCTCATAACATAAAATAAATTTTTTTTTCTATATTTTCATGGATTTTTTGTCTTTAATTATATGGTGTTAATTTATTTTTAGTGTCATGAAAGAGTCATACTTGATTCTAATGTGGTGTTTTTATTATTTAACAATTTCCTATTAATCACTGCTGAAATGAGTTGGGCCAGGGATGAGTTGGGCCGGGATGAGTAGGCGTAAATGAGTCATGCAAGATTATGATGAGATGTACCCTACCAAAGGACCTGGATGTTGTATACAACATGGGGTTGAGAATATGCCTAACTCACCTGTTGAAAGCATGTACATCGACATATCATTTCCCTTGATCTGCTGAAGGCAAGAGCTAAGGTTGTGATATGTATGAATGAAAAGTGCCTTTGCAATCCTCCTTCAAGTACTAATGGAAACAGACTCTCAAAGTGTTTTTCTTGCACAGAGCTTCTAAACCAATTTTAAATTCGGACTGAATGAGGATGTTAGGAATAATCATCTAAATCCTGTGAGAGTCCTAGAAGTAGAATATCCTGTAAATCCTCCATGGCATATTCCAGAAGCATTAGTATGTAAGAAATTGTTTAACAAAAAGGACTGCACTGAAGAAGAGATTAAGGGAAAATTCTTAGAACACAGCTAAATTACCTGACTCTGCATCAATAATTACTGCCGAATTAACAGCCATAATCTCTGCCCTAGTTTTAGTTTTTCAAAGTAGTGACACTAATTTTGTCCTATACTCAGACTCTAAAAGCACTTTAGAAGCTATTAAAAAATCTAATAGCTTTCATCCATTAATTCAAAAAGTTCAGGAGTAGTTTTTTGTATCTATTCAGGAGTAGTTTTTTGTATCTATTGTTGGAGTAAATCAGTCTCTTCCTGTTGGGTCCCCTCTCACGTGGGGATTCATGGAAACGAGATGGCAGACAGGGAAGTGAAAGCTGCTAATATTTTACCAGAAACCACTTTCAGAAAAGTGCCTCATACATACCTAAAAGGTCCTATTAGCTCTTATGTTTTAAGTAAATGGCAAGAAAGGTGGACTTCTCTTCTTGCCAATAATAAAAAATATAGAAATATTAGAGATAATATACTGCCATGGTCTTCGTCATTCCAGCTTGACAGAAGAAAAGAGGTTATTTTAATCAGATTAATTTAGTTAGTTAGTTATAAATGATTTGTTTAACCAGACCTCTGAACTCTTTTAGGGTTCTTCTCAGGCTGGGAAAAGAATGGGGGAAAGAGTACATAAAAAATTAAGTAGTTAACTAAATAAATAAATAAATAAAAAAAAGGGGGGGGGGAATTAGGAGAGAGAGAAAAAAAAAAAAAAAAGGGGGGGAAATTATATTTTACTTATCAATTTAATTTTGTTTAAGAAGAGAATGATATTATTAATTGAAAAGTTATTACCTTCTGCTAGAATATCCTTTATTGATTTATTTTGTAAATAAGTCTTTCTTTCATGATGCCATCTGGGACATCAATCAAGATGTGTTTGATTGTTACTGGGATGTTACACTTCACAAGTTGGTTAATGAAAGTGGAGTTGACATCAGATGACCATGTGAGTCTGGAGTGTCTCATTCTGAGTCTTGTTAAAATAACTCTCATTGATTCTTTGCTTGGGTAGAAGAATGCTACTTTTTAAACTTCTGTTCTAATTTGTTTTAGTTTGTTTTGTGGGGGTATATTTGTCCAATCATTTTGCCAATCTCTATAAATTAAGGGTTTAGATTAAGGATTGGGTACACTCGTTTAACCCATCAGTTTATTTTAGAAGGCAGCAGCCCTCCAGAGTGTGCTTACTGTGACAAGACACTAACAGTGGAGCATATTCTGGTGGTCTGTCCCAGATATTTTAACCAAAGAGAAAGATATTTCCAGGATAAATCCCTTTCAGATATTTTGGGAGATGAAGCAGATATTTCTGCTATCATCTCTTTTTTAAAGTGTATAAAAATTTTTAATGATATTTAATTTTTTTCCTAATATATATATTACATCGTACAGAATTTTAATGACATTAAATTTTTTATTATACGTATATCACATTATTCATTATACTTCATATCTTTACTTTATTTATAGGTCACATTGCTTCATTTTATTTATTAATCATTTCCTTCACTAATTCATAAATTCATTTACCTTAATATAATTTATTTACTCTTTCTTTTACAGCACTGGATGGCCTTCTGGCCTTCAGTGCCTGGGCTTTGGCCCTAAATATACTTCCAAATATAATCTCTGTGTGAACTCTCACCAAAGAAAATGATAATGCAAGTTCCTTAAGTATGTGGAATAAGAAACTCTTTTGTATTTAAGAGTACAGAAAATCCACAACACTAAACCTGAAAGCTGTTAATATCAACTTCATTTGGTACAGTGCAAAGTTATTCTAACTTGACCAGAATACAGTGAACTTGAGACAAACGGAAAGATCCAGCAGACTGAACTGACTCCCACGGGATTAGTGTTGTTAGTGCTTCCCATGTGGTGCACTGTAGGCACTACTTAGGGTTCTTTGCAGCGTCCCTTCAGTCCTTAGCTGCAACCCCTCTCATTCCTTTTACTGTACCTCCATTCCTATTCTCTTCTTCCATCTTACTTTCCACCCTCTCCTAACAATTGATTCGTAGTGCAACTGCAAGGGATTTCCTCATGTTACAAACTTTTTTATAGTCAATTTCTATTTCAGTGCTGAATGATCTCATAAGTTTGAGTGCTTGCCTTTGTCATAAATCCTACACTTTATTCTATTCTATTAAACCTGGATTGTCAGTTGCAATATACTGTATTATATTTTTTATTTGTTGGATGTTAATAAATAATTTTTAATGAGTCTTACTGTACATATATGAATCAGGAAACAGAGACAATGCTCTTTTTCCATATCTTACACCTCATTAGTACAGACTACACTATAAATGACCAGTTAACAAAAGCTTTAAATACAAATGAAATACAGTAATCTCTGCTTAAATAAAGGCTTTCCAGAATGAAGTCAACATATAATATGATGCAGACAAGCACACTGTCCTGTTTTCTGCCTGAGGTAGCAACAGCAGAAAACATTAGAACACAATTTCTTTGAACCTTGCACAACGCAAAGATACATCTAAACTATCTCCCTGAATAACAGGTAAATCTACTCCATCACTATAGTTGTCTGAAAACTTTTCAGTCTCTTTCTCTTGACTGGTTCTTTAGCGCCTTTCTGAGTAACATCTGACCCAAAATTGGCTCATTACTTCACCATATGACCTACCAGAAAATGCACAATATCATAACTTGCAATAACTTCCAAAATCTCCAGATTCTATTTATTCCCCTAACAAAACAATTCAATAATTAATCTGAAATTTAATAAAATATCCAAGGAAATTCACTGAAAGATGAGAACAAATTAAACCATTTCCTCACAATCAGCATAGCAACATTTTCCTCATACAGTTTCTGGTCCTTGAAGCAAATTATTTTATTCAACAATAAACTGTCCAAATACAGTAATGCTGAAAAGAGCACATCTAAACATTAATGAAAACATTCCTAACCTTATATTGCTAATACATTACTTCAAAAATTTAAATCACTAATGAAAACCTTTGTAAGTTCTGTGCGAGACTGTACCTGGAAAAAATGTTAAAATCTTCCTGTCTTAATTTCAAGTAACAATGCTGAAAATATGAGCAAAGGTTCAACTCAATTATTCTACTTTTTCTTTTAATCTTATAAAAAAAAAACTTAAAACACTACTGATCATTTTGCATCTTGTTCCAAGATATCAAATAAAAATCTTTAGGCCTGCCCTCCTAATCTAAGAGGACTTTCTGTGCATTGATGTAAGTGAATAACATGTACTAGTTTTAAATCAGTAACACCAGTTAATGGCCTTATTTGGCTATGAGGTTTTGTTCAAGTCAACATTACTAAAACTAAGGGCTTCCTTTGTTCACTAATACATGTGAGGAATGACAAAATTATTATTTTGCATCTGACCCTGTAACAATTGAAATTTTATTTAATTTCTACTGATGAGAGAGAGAGAGAGAGAGAGAGAGAGAGAGAGAGAGAGAGAGAGAGAGAGAGAGAGAGAGAGAGAGAGAGAGAGAGAGAGAGTATACTTACCCCTTCTCCAGTAGAGGGTTCAGATTTAAGCAGTTCTCCTGTATGTTGGGAATGAACATGGCTAGCTTCAGCATCACTACAAGGTGGCTCTGCAAGGTCTTCCACATGAACAGGTTCAGTTCCCTCTTCAACCTCAACTTTTACAATAGCTTCTGGTATGATTTCCTGCAAGTATAGAAATCTATGAAGGATACATAAAAATAGAAAGAGAAAATTCATGAGCTTATTAAGACTTTTCAAAATATAACACAACAGCCCCTTTCTTTGGAGGGAATTTACTTTATATTATCTAAATCTAATCCAGTTCATATCTTACAGTTCTTATTTAATCTACTGAACACTAAAAACCAAACCCACCTTATCATTATCAAATGTAGAGCAAGTATCCATTTGCGAGGTGGTCGTTCCTTCACTTGCATTCTGAGAAACAGGCAATTTCAAATCGCTCTGCTTTTGGTCACCCTTAAACATTCCTAAAAATTCTTTCATACTTATTGTCTGAATCTGTTTGGGAGATGCTTGCTGGCGTTCAGATTCTCTAGAATATGGCGAGTAACGGACAGTGGTGTAAGATGGACGAACATTGTGCTGAACATGCTTTCCAACGCTAGGAACAGATGGAGTGGAATTAAGGGTCTGAGGTGGTACAGATGAGAATGAAGGTATGCCAGTCAAGGTCTTTGGTTTAAGGCTATCAGGGTATCTTGGATAAAATACACCAGCACCATTGTCACCATGTCTCAGACGCTTTGCATGAGGGCTTATTCGATCATCTGTTGGACTCCAAGTGTAGGATAATCTATTATTTGTACACATAGTTTCATCAGGAACTGCCAATCCCTTAATCTGTAAGGCCTCTGCAACCATTATCAACTGGGTCAAATCACTCTGAGGCACACATACTATGCCTTCGTACATGTAACTCAACAAAGCCTCCATTTCTCGACATTGTACATCTTTCAATATGATGATTGGATGTTTGCAAGATGTTCTCTCGAACATCTGGAGAAAATAATCACTACAAGTTGACAAAACAAGCTTATGCACAGGATAAAACTTCCCACCACATGCCAAGGTCACGTCAGTATAGATCTCCTGAAAGCCATAAAAATGGAGTAATTCAAGATTAAATATGAAATGAAAATGCTCTGCAAATTACTTGACCTGTAAGTGTGCACAGTAAGGAGCTCGTTTATAAAGAACATTGTAAAATCAGCATTTTGAAGTCTAACTCCTTTGAGGTCAAAAATCATTTATAAATAAACATAACCAAAAACTAACATAGCAATGTATTAAATACTGTATATAAAATATTTGAGATAGACTGTAGTATACCATTAAATGCTCTGAATCAATATGACCAAAAACTTTTGGTCATGCTGAAACAATAACTTATCAGTACTGTATATAAAATATTTGAAAAATTTTAGTATGCCACTAAGTTTTGAATAGGATGTACTCTCCTTGTACAGTATACAGTTACCCAATCCAACAAAACTTACATTAATTCAGAATTTACAAACTATAGTAAAGGCATTCACACTGTATAAAGCTAACACAATACTGTACTCATCATAAAGCCTCCATTAACTTCATTTCATTTCAACAACACTGAAAATGGTTGCCAAGTAATTGAACTTTTACACAGACTGCACAGACAGCAAAAGAAAAACTTCAGTAAAGAAAGAGTAATTTTTCAAAGATGGTGCAGACTTTGAAAATTCAAAAGAAAGCTGAGTGAAGGTCATTAACAACAGTAGTGTGTTATATTTTATGAAAAAATTTCAAATAACTGGGTATAAACAACAAAGTACCAAACACTCAGACTGTTTATGGGAGCTGAAATTTACAAAGCTTCATTGGAAAATAGGCAGTTGTCACTGTACTTAAATTATATGAAAGTGAAGTAACTCTTAAGAGAATAATTTGGTCATCATTGGGGATTACTATTTACAATTTTGCTACCCAGGCATAAAGTAACCTGTGAAAAAATGAACAGATTACATTCATGAATACACACTGTTTTAAACACTGGTAATTTACAGTACTCAAATTTTCAAAATTTCAAAAAATTTATGCCTTTGAGTAGATGGTAAATAACAGAACCTCATGCATACATCTTTGTACTTTCTTTAGAATGCACTTCATTCCTACAAGAACAGAGACCTCTGTCTTTTAAATGGAAATACTTCAGCAAAAGTTGGTCATGCCATTCAAGCCTGGTACCTAGGTAGTCAACTAGCAGTAGGTGGTGAGGGGGTGGGAGATACACCCACTCCCTCAGTAAACTCTGCATCATGATTGTTGTTGAAGCTTTGGCCTTAAGTGTTTTCGGTTTTGAATGGTTGATAATTTTGGCTTGTTTGTTTGCTATGGCTGACTGTGGTTAAGGATAATGGTACCAGATAATTATTCACCTCAAAAGAATGTCTGCATATATGTCCAGAGTGTTATTGTGTGTGTGCTAGATTCATGTTGCCTCTAATATCTATCAACATTCTTATGTAATACTTACAGAGGTCAGGAGTGTAAGCCATCCTTGAAATGTGTCAAGTGTAACTCTTGGTCACCTGCCGTGGAAAAAAGCATGGTTTGATAGGGAAGAACTCTATGAAGGTCAAGTCATTGTATTCAGAGTGCATGACTTGAACCCTGCTGCTTCTACAGCTAAGGTGTCCACCCACTCTTCCCTTGCTTGGACCAAATGCAGACCAGATGGCAATCAACCAACTCTCCTTGGCCTATGATTTTCGTTCCTGATATTCCTGAAGCTCCTGCTCCAGTTCTCTCTTCTCCATCAACTCTGATTCATCCCCAGGAGACAAAGGATTCCTTCCTGAACACATTCCTTCAACATTTGACTCTCCACCCACATCAGTCTCAGTTGGCCCAATTGCTTCAGCTCTGGTTTACCTTTGTTTACCCCTCCAAGGCAGAATACACTGCATTCAGGGATGTGCATGCTACTCTTGAAGTAGCTGCCCTGGTCATTACTGCTCCTCTCTCTTTGGTTGGGATGTCTGTCTTGACAGATATGGTTGAGGATGGAGAGACCTTTGGTTGTGGAAGGTCAAAGAGGAGCTGCCATGCTTTGCCATCCATCTCTTTGTCGACTTCCTCTTCTCCATCTCTAGGTTGGTAGAAGTGTGTGAATAAGGTCCAGAAGGATGCCCTCTGCAAGAAGCTAAAGAAGATTTCTCACAACTACTCTTCTGTTGAAAGTGACAATGATCCCAGCACCCATTTGAAGGGTCAGATGATTGCGGGCAGTGCAATGGATCAATGACTGAGTCTGCTCGTGACCCATCTCTGCTGCATGGGTTCAGTCATGCTTGGTCCCTGGTGCAGGAACCTGGCCACTCCCTTTTACCTAAATGTCCTTATCAGATGTGGAGGGCCCATCCTAGCCCTTCTTGGCTATACTCCTGTGTATATGTGGTACCAGCCTAGTCTGTTCTCCTCCCTGGTCTGTGCCAGTGTGTGTGCAACCTGGGGTCGCCCCTAGCCTGCACCTCATTCAGGTTTTATGTCCAGTCTGGCAGGTAAGACTCCCATTTCCTTTTTTATCACCTTTGGTCCCTTTGAGCTGTGAACAGTGTATGGAACTTATTCTGATCACCTGTCATGAGCCTCTGAGCAGGGGCAGGGTCAGGCTACTGTGCCTTCCTCTACTTCAATAAAGGAAGTCCCTTGCCTACAGAATGCATGAGGCAGAGCTGAAGAGGCATTTTTCCAATGTCAAGGGGCTCTCATTCTTGAGTGGAATGGTCTTTGAGAAGCAACCTGGGGTACTCCTTGCGGGAGTGCTGGTGAAAACCCTTCCCCAAAATAGCAAATTCTTAAAGTAATTTTTTTTTTCCTAACATACAAACCTGAAGTTCTTTACACTGGGATTTAGCCTGCAAACACAAGCTGGGATGGCCAATTAAACTTTCAGAAAAGGTTGTTAACTATCAACAGGTAGGGAGAAGCCCTGCCCACCAGTTGGTATGCATTCCACTTTGCCTTCTGGCCCAGGTACCAGAGTGAGAAGTGGCTGAAATAGGCCATTAAGGTAAAGAACTAAAGTTAATATGTTAAAAAAATTACAAATTACTTTAAAAAAATGACATTTTTATAATAAAAGTTTTTATATATACTTACCCAGTAATTACATAGCTGTTAGTTTCTTTTAACCGGCAGCTTAAAATTTTGAAATTGTGGGTCCACTAGTTTGTTATGGTTATGGCAACATGCCCCGCCCACTTTCGGGAAGGTACAACATAGCCACAAAAAAAAAAAAAAAAAAAAAAGTACCTTAGTTTTACCAGACCACTGAGCTGATTAACAGCTCTCCTAGAGCTGGCCCGAAGGATTAGAATTATTTTACGTGGCTAAGAGCCAACTGGTTACTTAGCAACGGGACCTACAGCTTATTGTGGAATCCGAACCACATTATAGCGAGAAATGAATTTCTATCACCAGAAATAAATTTCTCTAACTCTTCATCAGCCGGCCAGAGACTCGAACTCAGGCCTGGCGAGTGCCAGTCCACAGCTCTATCGACTTTCCCAACGAAGAGCATTACAACATAGCAAAGAGCTTCAATTTGTTTATGCCCTTATGTCCAAGTGAGGGGAGGTGGGCGGGCTCCGATTATGTAATTACTGGGTAAGTATATATAAAACTTTATTTTATTATAAAAATGTCATTTTTATATAAGTAACTTACCCAGTAATTACATAGCTGATTCCCACACTGAATGGGGGTGGGAATGCTGGACATATCTACCCCAAAACATTATTAATAGTAACGAGTTTGAGAATAGAAATTTACTAACATTGAATCAATGTTGTTGAACCTTACTTGATAAGAGAGCTGCTACAGGTAGATACTGCCTCTGGTTGGCACTCATCATATCCAGTAGAGGCGAGGTGGTAAAGCCTTGAGGGCCTACTACTACAGTGGGTGCTTTGTAGTAAAGGACTAAATTCCGAGGACTAGCAAAGTACAACAAGATGTCCCTGCCCACGGCGCAGCACCACACAAAATAACCAGAGTAAACAGTCACCATAACCACTTAAAAGCCTGGAGAGCCTGGGAGTACTCCAAGTATATAGTACTCCCAGGCTCTCCAAAACTCAGCACCCTAAGCAAGGCGAAGAACTTAAAGAAAGGACATCGCTTTCTATGTTTCCTTCCCCAACACCACTCCAGCCACATAAAATGGACCTAAGGTACTGCACTGATCGTAAGTTGTCTCGATATCCCTTAAATAATGCAATGCAAACACTGAATTGCACTTCCAAGACATCACTTGTACAACTGACGTAAGGGATAGATTGTGCTTAAACGTCAAAGACGTAGCGACTGCTCTTATCTCGTGGGGTTTTACCTTTAAAGATGAGGATGAGTCTTCGTTCACCATGGAATGCGCCTCGGAAATCAGATCCCTCAGAAAACATGCCAGGGCATTCTTAGACAGGGGTCTAGAGGATATTTCACAATACACAAAGGTTTCTTGAAGTACCGCGAATGTCCTTTGTTCTGTGAAGATAAAACTTAAGGGTCCTTACTGGACAGAGAGTTCTTTCTTCTTCAGACGGACCCACTATCTCAGATAAGTTCTTGATCGTAAAACAACGAGGCCATGGATTCGATGGCGATTCGTTCTTAGTCACAAAGTCTAGGGAAAAGGAGCAAACTGCATTCCCCTGAGAAAATCCGATGTTTATGTCTAAAACATGGATTTCACTGGATCTCTTAGCGGTGGCCAAAGCGACCAGAAAAAGAGTTTTCCTGGTTAGATCCCTTAAAGAGATAGATTGCATGGGTTCAAAACATGAACTGGAAAGCCACTTAACGACCACGTCTAAGTTCCAGGACAGCAAAGGCTTTCCTTTAGGCTTTGTGGTGTCAAAGGACTTAATAAAGTTGGACAAATCCTAGTTCAACGATAAGTCCATTCCTTTATAGCTGAAAACTCAGCTACGCATAACTCTATTCTTTAATGGTAGAGGTGGAAAGTCCTTTAGCGGAGCGTACAAGCAGAAGAAAGTCCGCTATCTCTGCTACAGAGGTTCCAGAAGAGGACAAGTTATTTTGTCTGCACCAGAACCTGAAGATGGACCATTTTGCCTGGTAGACATTAACTGAAGACTTTCTTCTACACTTCGCAACTGTGTCTGCAGCCACTCTTGAAAAGCCCTTCTTTCAGAGCAGTCGCCTAACAGTTTGGCCTGTTAGGGCCAGAGAAGACAGGTTTTGGTGGAACCGACGGAAGTGAGGTTGACTGAGAAGTTGCTGCTTCTGTGGCAGCAGTCTCTGGAAGTCTGCAAGAAGATCCGGGAACCACTCTTTTGTTGGCCAGAAGGGGGCTATCAAGATCATGGATAGGTTTTGATGAGACCGGAATTTGTTGATGACTTGCCGCACTAACCCGAATGGGGGAAGGGCATACAGATCTCTGTTGGACTAATCCTGCAACATTACATTGGTCACCCATACCAACGGATCTGGAACTGGTGAGCAGAGGAGAGGAAGTTGGTGATTTCTGGAGGACGCGAACAATTCTATCATGGGTTTCCCCTGGGGCTTCCACAGATCCAGACAAACCAATGGGTCTAATGTTCATTCTGTGGAAAGGATCTGTCTTTGACAGCTCAATTCGTCCGCGAGAACACTGAGCCTCCCCTGAATAAAACGTGTTGATTTGATTTATGAACTTTAGGTCTTGAATTTTGTTTTGGTGCAACCAAAGAAGAGGGTCCCTTGCTGCTTCGTACAGGGAGAAAGAGTGGGTTCCTCCTTGTTTCTTGATGTATGCCAGTGCCGTCGTGTTGTCTGAATGCACTGCTACTGTCCTCCCCCGTATTTCTGAAGTGAAGCACTGTAGACCCAGAAATATCGCCTGTAGTTCCTTCACGTTGATGTGCCAGTTTTGCTGTTCCTGGGAACAGGTTCCTGACACTTCTTTTAATCCCAAAAGAGCTCCCCAACCTAGGTTTGGCATGTCTGAAAAGAACTCTAGGCTGGGGTTCAGATCATGAAGATATTTCCCTTCTGGTATCCTCTTCCTGGAATTCCACCAAGGAAGATCCTCCTTGATTTCCATCGTTATCGGGAACACGAACGAGTCCGGAAACTTTTTCCTGTTCCAGCTGACCTCCCTTGGGCTACCGGTATGCCTCCTCCCAGGTAGTGGGGAGTATGGCAGGGACCGGCACCTAGGAGAATCAGCGGGACGAGCAGCCGCCTCCTCCATTAACACTGATGCTCGTAACTGGGCCACTGTACTCACTACCAGATTTAAAAGTTGCTCAAGGATGGCGCCAGACGCATGAGAGGTGGTGCTGTGAGCTCTATATGAAGAGGAGCTCCGGCACTATAGGGCACTCGGGCACTACTGAAGGTTCGGGTGCTATTAGGCACTCGGGCACTTAAAGGGAGCTATGGAAGCGGACAAAAAGAACGCTCGTACACTGATGATCCACTTGGCACCAAAACTGGCGATCCACCACCAGAAATTCAGGAGACACCCAGGAGACAAAAGCACAAGGCTGTCCCATTAGAAATAATGGGAGAAGTTTGCACGCCAGAGTGCCTACCGCCCAGTCAAGGAAGCTCATCACTTCAAACACCTTAAAAATATTTTTAAGAAGGTACTCAAGTTCCGAGGCCGAGAACATAATTTTGGCTGAGGAGAAAGCTGATCTCCTAGTCGAGTCGATAAGGCCAGAGAAGTCTTCTTGAGAGGAGGCAGAGACTCCCAGGGAAAGGAGCTTCTCCGATCATATAAAACCTGTAGCTCGACCTGGACAATTTGGAAGGAGGGAAACAAAAACTGCTTTGCCTTGTTCCCTCTTCTCAAAAAACCAATCTTCTACTTCCTCCAGTGCCTTCCTTGCTGAAGAGGAAAGAACTAACTTCGGTAATTTTGAAGGACCAACTGAGGGGGCTTCCATAAGGAAAGTCGAAGCAGGAACGGAGGGAATAGCTGGTGAGAACAAGCTTGGATAGGTTGCTAGCAAGAACCTCAGCAGTGCAGAGTACACCGATGAAGGCGCATCTTGATCGGGAACAACCTCTTCCTCAGAAGAGACAGGAGAAAGCGATAAGTCCGCTGTTGTCTGAGCTGTAGGAGGAGCCTTCTGAAGCAAACTCAGAATATTATCCAGTTTGCTCTGAATCGGGTCAACTACAGGAGGAACAATGTCCGAAACGACACTACTAAGAAGCGGTGGAGGAGAGGGGCCCCAATGGGCGCTCGGGAGGCACTGTAGAGACGGGAGCCAGTGACGAAACCTGTTGGTGAGTGGGTGCCAGTGGGCGCTCAATCGCAAACGGGAGCTTGGGCGCTTTGATGCTGGTTGCTGGCCGCTCAGGCGATGATTGTAGAGATGAAGGTGCTGGGTGTGCAACTCCTGGTGCAGTAGCTCCTTTATAAGACGAAGAATGTCTCCGTGCCACAAGGCGCCTCGGCACCAATTTATGATCGTCGTCAGAAGAAGCAGAAGAGAATTGTTTGGGGCTATCCCAATGACCACATGATGGGCGCACTGAATCCTTGCCCTTCTTGCAAGGAACAGGGGAAGAAACTTCAAATTCCTATGCACGCTGCTTCAGCAGGCGTGACTTGTCCGCATAGCGCCATGAGCGTCTGGGACTCAAATCCTCGGAGCTAGAGGACATACAATGAGCGCTCACTTGAAGGCCTTTCCAACGGCCTTTGGTTGCAGTCTGGGATTCATCAACAGACTGAACTGAGGGGGTGACTGCTCGGGGGCAGACCCCACCGACCTCCCTTAGGTTGCATGTTTGACTCCTCCCAGGTGCTGGGGAGTATGTCAGGGACCTTGGCCCAGGAGAATCAGCGGGTCAAACACCCACCTCCTCCACTACCACTGCACTTGCACTGGGCACCACGGGCGCCTATTAACTCGAAGCGAGCGCCGATTTTCAACTGCAGACTGACAATGGTGTTGGGGTTGGAAATGTGACAGCCAGGTAAAGGAGAGTGTTGCACAGGTGGAGGAGATGGAATGGGATTGGATGAAATTACAGGAGCAATTGCATCTGACTTAGCGGATGAATCCTGACTAGCTAAAGCTTTATTAGATTCCCTAGCCATAGCTTTCCTCTTCCTATCTCTAGCTAGTTTCTTAATATGTGCATCTAAAGTCTTCCACTTCTTAATATCCCAGTCATTACACTCCCCACAACGTAAATTTACTGAACATGTTTGTGCCCTACATGAAATACAAACAGTGGCTCGCTACCTGACTCTCTGCCCTACAAGAGACAAAGGTGAAAGAGACAAGGGAGGTGACCAGTTACTCACACACACTCTCTCTTGCTTACTGAATACCTCACACAAAATACTATGTGCTCCCTTAAGGGAGCCAGGTGAACTACACAACTTGTTGGGTAGCCACCACAGGACCCAAAGAAAACGTGTCCAAGGACTTGTGGGCAACATCCTGAAGGTAGAACAAGGTGATTGTGGTCTAATGCCACCACATCCCTGCCCAAAATACAGTACCTGTTGAACTGACAGATTCTTCTGGAATGCAAGGGATGGGTGATGCTCCTAACCTTGCAAGCTCTCGCCCAGACCATACCTCCGTTTTCCTCACCAGATGATGAGTACAGTACACCTATTTGATTGTTTCACAAAGCCAGAAAGTGATCATGTTCTTGCACACTGCTCTCTTGGTTTAGCCAGTGCTAATGAAGAGGTATTGACACTTAGGCCTGAAATGTCGAGTTTTCTAAGATAGTACTGCAGCACCCTAACAGGATTACTAAAAACAAAGTCCTCTAAGGATGGGACTGAAAAGGACTTGAATCTAACATCACAGACTGATGGATTCTGATTCTTCGCCACAAATTCTGGGGCAAACTTGAGTCTAACTGATCCCCATTCCCTCAAGTGCTTAACACCAAATGAGAGGTTGTGAAGCTCATCTAAAACTACTCTTAACCAAAGCCAGGTCAAGCAAGAAAACAGTCTTCAAAGTTAGATCCCTGTCTGACGACTCTCTCAATGGCACATACTGGGCATGAGTTAGGCGCCTCAAAACGAGACTCATGTCCCACTCAGGAGGCCTGAGTTCCTTGGATGGGCAAGACTGTTTGAAGCTTCTCAGGAGCATGGAGACCTCCCAAGAGGAAGAGATCAACTCCTTTAAACCTAAGAACCTGACCAAGGGCAGCCCTGTAGCCCTTAATGGACAAGAGAGAGAGAAACCTCTCTTGGCACAGAAAGACGAGAAAGTCCACTACCTACCAAAGAGTTGCTCTGACTGAAGACACATCCCACTGATGACACCAACTACAAAGGTTGGCCCATTCACCCTGGTACACAGTTGCCGGATAGTCTCTAGGCATGGATCACCCAACAAATCAGGCAAGACAGAGGAAAACCATGCACTACTAGTTTCCCATGGATACTGGAAGGAGTCCTCCATCACAGCCCATGGGTCCACTACCATGAAACAGAACACCAGGAGCTTTCTGTTATACCAGGTTGCAAACAGGTTGATACTCGGAGCCCCCAAAAGCTCAGAGTCTCTCCACACTGCCTTGGTGTAAATACCATTCTGTCACTATCACCTGAATCTGGTGGCTGAGTTTATCCCTCACCATCTTCCAAAAACCCGGAATGTACCTGGCTAACAGCTCTACTGAGTGCGCTACCGCCCACTCGTGCAGATGCACCACCATCCTGTGAAGCTGGAACGATACCATTCCCCTTGCTTGTTGACTTTTTCCACCACCATAGTGTTGTCGCTCATTAACAACATGGAATGCCACATCATTTGATCCTGAAACTCCTGCAGAGCCAGAAATGCAGCTTTTAGCTCCAGGACATTGATGTAGAGGTGCTTGCTGGCATGGGTAGGGGTGCTACCAGGGCTTGTACCAGCACACAGGGGGTCCAGAGAACCCCAAGTAGCAGTTGCACCCTTGTGCTCATTAACAGGTACAGCAGTACTAGCACTAACAATAGCCAGAGACTGTCAGCCTCTCTGCAGCAAAGGACTGACTGCTGGAAGCTCTACGAGGCTTCCTGCAGGGAGACGAAGCAACCTTCTTCTTCCTCCGCTTACTAGCTTTGGAAGATGATGGGGAGGTAACAGCATTCAACGATGAAGATGCAGACAATGATGACTACTTTCTTCTTTTCTTCTTCCCGAGTGCATCCAAGGTCAGAGCAGACGATGGGGAGTGGAGGAGGACCTCCCCCATGGATGAAGCTGAAGGCAACACATGGGGACACATTACCATAGCCATATGGAGGGTAACCAGCAAGGTAGAGGCGATCCCAGAGACGGTGGAGATCATGACTGTTTAAGTCATAATCACGGCTGAAGCAGTCACAGGAAGACCATTCATCACCTTCAAGTGGTTGACAAGGGAAGAAATACTTGGCTCACCTGAGGTGGCCAAGGAGGGCCACAGCTCCCTGAGCCCCTCAGCCTCCACAACACCCGAAATAAAGGTTGGGTTGGGGAAGAGCTTTTCCCTTTGCTTAGAGAAATAGTGACCTCCAGATGACAACTCCTCCGAGCAAAGAGAGGCTCCTGGGAAGAAACTGGGCTGGGCATTATCTCTACTGAACCAACAGTAGGAGTTGGCAAAGGGAAACTACTCCCTTGGGAACAGTAACATCAGGAGGCTGTTTGGCAGGTGGAAGGAAAGTACTGAGGAGGACTTTTTGTGTCAACGGCGGACTATTGCACTCCGATGACACTGGGGAGACCCTCTCTTGCTTTTTCCTGGCAAACGTCACCCACTGTTCAGACAGCCAGACATGTCACTCCAAACATGGGCCATTCTGGTTGCACTCATGCTTCCTGCATAAGGCAAAAAGGTTAACTGTATAGCTCTACCTCTATTTAGAAGAAGAACCTATTACAAGGCCTGTCCTTACCTGGAGAGCTCCTAAAAACCTGAGGTTTCCTCTCAGAGGTTGATGGCTCAACTGACTGAAGGGTTTGTGGTATAGTCAACAGACATACAACTCAACACCAAGAGATATATTCAAACTCAACAAAAGCATAGAAAGAAAGAAAGTGGCAAGTCAGGCAGAGTCCGCTGAACTGTCTTTACACGATGGAGGCCAGAGGCAAAGTAGATTGCATACTGACAGGTAGGTGGGGCTTCCCCCTACCTGTCCATTGTTAACAACCCTGTCTGAAAGTTAACTAGACATTCCAGCTCTCGTCTGCAAGCTAAATCCCTATGTAAAGAACCAAGGTTTATATTTCACTAGGAACAGAGATACTTCTTTTCTCAGACACATCGAAGGAGGAGTGGGGTACATACCTGAGTAGCTCATTTTCACCTGCACACCAACATTCTTGAGATGGGCACAGTGCTGCTGGCTCTGCAAACATTTCAAGATCAGCTGATGGGACAATCAGTTGTGTTGATATGCAACATCACAACCATAGTCTTGAATGTCCAACAAGCAAGGGGAACCGTATCTCTCTCACTCTGCAGGTTGGCAAGGGATCTTGTGGCCCCCACATCCACATGGAGTGAAGCTGTTCAAGGTTTGGGAAACATGAGTAATTGACATGTTTACCATGTAGCTAAATAGGAAACTCCCACTGTTTTGTTTTCCAGTGCTGGACCCCTTGGGTTGCATTGGAAGATGCCTTCCTACTCTTTTGAGACAGCCTCAATGTCTGAGCTTTTCTGCTGTTCTGCCTAATTCACTGAGTACCCTACCAAGTGCTGGTCATTCTGGTGTCAGGATGACCCTGGTGGCTCCTCACTGGCAACAAAGTGAAGGGTATCCTGATCTAATGGGCCTTCTCATAGAGGCCCACATTACTTCTGCAGTAACATCTGCTAAAGCACTACCAGTTCATGGAGTTGCTTCCACTTCACAGCTGGAAACTATCCAACATCTCATGCAAGAGGAAGACTTTTCTCACAGCATTGCACAGATGTTGAGTAACATCAGGAGACCTATGGGGACCTAATGCGGAAGTCTATCATACAAAGTGGGGTAATTTCTGTGACTGGTGTCGTCAGATGGGAATCTTTCTGGTTGGAACCACTGTTTAGCTGATTGCAGTTTCTAGTCTACCTCAACCAAAACAAGCTCCTCTCTGTTCCTGCAATAAAGGACTACAGGTCAGCTTGGACCTTCCTGCCTTAGCTGAGGCTTCCTTGCTATTGAAGAGCGTTGAACAGATTCACCTGGCCACCAAACTCAAGCCTACAGGGTGGCAGGGGAACTCTAGTCCTCTGTAGCCTCACCCAGGGGGCCATACAAGCCCAAGCCCATGAAAGTGGCTAAAAAAGAAGATGTTTGAGTCAGTCTTATTATCCTTAGCATTGGGGAAAAGTAGGAAAACTGCTAATTCTCCTACATACTATGGCTTTCAGGGGTATGGGGATCCATCTCATTTTTCTTATTCCTGACTTTGTGGCAAAAGCTTAGAACCTGTCAGGTTCTGACAAGAAATACGTTTTTTATCCCATCCCTTTGAGACACTGTAGATGATGATTGCCATGAAATGCCATTGTGACCAGTGCAAGTTTTAAGTTTTATGGTATTACCTGCAAAGGACTGATCACCTTAGGCTCAAATGCCAACAATTGTTCATTAACACCAGCATACATGAGCACTATCATCCTTCCCAACACATTTCCCAGGATGTAAAGGTGGTTACAGATGTCATCCCTCCCCTGCTCATATAGGTGACCAGGAAGCTGATATATCCAAGTGGGAAATCAGAACCAGTCTTGATCCCTAGACAATACTTCCTGCCTACAGTGTCTCCACTTACATGATGAAGGTTCATATTCTCCTAGGAACTAAAAGAATATCTGCATTTTTCCTACATATGCCAACCTGTAGCCTTTCACCAAGATCCCACCTCTGCCAACCCCCAAATTTGTACCTAATGCCAAATGAAAGAGTGATGATGTTTACTGAATGAGTAGGAGTGTTCTCCTATCCCTACCTGCTGCTGGTTAGCCACTTTATTGCCAATATACAATGACAGACCAGCTTTCACCAAAGTTATATCAACATAAAAGACTTAAGGTTTGTATATTGTATCTATAAAAACGTAAATTATCTTAAATTTACAAAATTTCTAATACAAAAAGGCAAAGTCATGTACTGTACATCAAGAATATACTAGAGAGAGAGAGAGAGAGAGAGAGAGAGAGAGAGAGAGAGAGAGAGAGAGAGAGAGAGAGAGAGAGAGAGAGAGAGAGAGAGAGAGAGAGAGAGAGAGAGAGCATTGAAATAAAGTCATGATATAGGAAACAGAGGAATGAGATCAAATAAAAAGAAAGGGAGAGGAAGTATGTTGATATCTAAAACTGTAGTGAAGGCTACAACTCACCTTTTCTCTTAAAGTAGCAAGCGTCTGTGTGAAGGCCGCACTGTGATTGTTCCAAGACAAGGAAAGCATCCCCTCTGTCATACGTGAGGACCCTTCTGCCATGATTGTAAAGATGGAGGTGTGAACCTGACAAAGCAAACAGAAAAAACTTAAATTCAGCCACCAACTGTTCATTAGCAATCTTACAAACAAGGATACATAGGTCTAACCCCTTCTTTAAATCAAAACTTAAGGTTAGATTTCAGGACTTGACTACGTTTCACACCTAGTTTGCACTTTTGCTTTGCAACATTCTCTAATCTTCAATTTCATCTAAGAAAGCTACCTCTTATTTAGCTTTTATCTGTTAAACAGTTTAGACATACACATATAAGTTGTGTGTGTATATAAATAAATAAATAAATAAATAAATAAATATATATATATATATATATATATATATATATATATATATATATATATATATATATATATATATTATATATATATATATATATATATATATATAATATATATTATAATTTTTTATATTCTGGCATAATTCAGTGGTATGTTAGTAAAGATGACCTGTTGGCTTATTCCATGAGAATGTACAAATAAAAATACTGTACTGTAATATTAATTTTCCTTCATTGAGCATTATACTGAATCATATATATACTCATTTTGCTATATTATTATCCATGTTGTAGTGCCTGAAAAAAATAAACTCTTGACCAAAGAAGTCCACTTGTTAGTAATAATGTAGTCTTATCTAATTAAACTACAACTGGTTCCTTGAAGGGGGTACCTGTTGCACAGAGACCACACAGGCACATTGTAAAAAAGAAGAAAAAAAAAAAAACTGAAGTGACCCTTTGCTTCATGCTGAACTTCTTGAAAATCTTATTTCTTTTATTTAATTTGAGTCCCACCTCCCTAGATATGAAGCATTTTATGAGCAAGCTTTATACGCCTTGCATTATTTGGCTGATTAAAACAGCATCATCTGTACATTCTAAATTTGTCAACTTTCTATTGTTATGCCAATCTAAACCTCTTTCATATCTGACCACTTTTTTCATTATAATATCTATCCAGGGTAAACAATGCATTATGTACTGCAAAATCCTTTACCAATACCTAACCATTGATTTTGCATCTACTTCATGCATGGATAATTTCAATTTGCCTATTCATATTTGATAGGAATGTCACAAGGAAGTGGACAATGTCAAATCCCTTCTCATAATAAAGCAAACTAGGCTGTTCATCTCTAAAACTTTTATGAATTTCTTTCTCAAGCCTACTGAGAATAAACATGCCAAATATTTTCATCAGAAACACATAAAGTGCAAAGCCTCTGCCTACTGAGAATAAACATGCCAAATATTTTCATCAGAAACAAAAAAAAGTGCAAAGCCTCTAAAGTTACAAATTCAGTTAAGTCACCTTTCACCTTTCTTTGGTAACTTGGCTATTAAAGACTTTCATTTCCATATCATCAGGCTATTTCCTCAATCCATATTCTGCACAACAATCATGCTAGTATAAGAGTCATTTCAGTTTCAGCTAAAATCATCTCTAGTAGTGATTCTATCAAAACCAGGTGTTTTTCACAGCATAAGTCTCTGAACACTGCTTCCACTTGAAAACTGCAAATTTTATTATAAGCATATTCAAGTCATCATCAACTTCTGGTACTACTCTGGCAAAGGTGAACAAAACCTCTGGTACCTAAACAAGTACTGTATTGAGGGTATGTAGCACAAGTTAGTAAATGCTAATGAGGCAAATGCCACATAAAGCAGCAGTTTGAGATAAGGGTCCTTTATCATTCCTCTATGGAAACTCATTTCAATTCCCTTTGCTGGACTATGGTAGTTTTTTTTCTGAATTTTACATCAGTCAACAAATTCATGACATTCCACACTTGAAAAACTAAGGAAAAATAATTACCGGAACATGAAAAAATATATGAGCAAATGAAGTAATTACTGGGGTGGTGGTCCCATCACTACAATATTGCAAATATTGACATTTATAGTAAATTTACTAATAGATATACTTAAACTAGAGAAAATGCAATAAAGAAACCTATGAGGAATGTTTGAACAGTCACTGTATGCACCTTGTTGGGGACTATCATAAAAGTAAAATCTAAATGACAAGTTTCCAGCAGTATGGGGTACAAGAAAATACTGTTGCTTCATAACATAATAAGCAACATAATGCAATCTAAAGAGACAAGATCACCTTTATCAAAATAAATAAAAACCAACTACAACAATAAAGCATAGATATACTAGAAGTATATATTCACTTTGGGTAGCAAGAAATCACAGGAGAAGAAACAATCGCCTAAATAAGAAAGAAAAATCATTAGAATAGATTGAGATATCAAGGAGGAATTAGAATAACAAATATAAGACTCTGAACAATGAACGCTGAAATCATGATGAATGCTGGTCCCAACATACTAAACCTGAAGGATAATGTCATTGGTAATCTATAACCTACACAGAACTGAAGAACAATACAGAATTTTCATTTACTTCAATGAATTAAACATGAAAAGGACCAAAGCTCCCAACATCATACTGGTAGCATAAGATATGGAATAATTAGTTGTGTTGGGTAAAATTTAAATATGACGTAACTAGTGGAGAAGACTACACAGCAGTCAAAATTAGCAACTGTGCTGTAAGCCAAATATTACCATTATATTCCACAAGTGAAAATGACAGTCATAAGGAAATAGTTCATAAAAAGTTCAGTGAAATCAAGTGGTTAATGAAAGCTATAGAATAAAACACAGGCACATAAAATCTTTTACATGTAAGAGATGTACAAGACATCCGAGATACTTTAAGCTATGCTCCTTTAATTTTGGACTCCGGTATTCCTGCAACAGTGTTGGTGGAGTTTAAGAGAAACCAGAAATGTCTAACATCAAACGGCAATAGGGTGTTATGTTATGTTATTTGCAATACTAGTTTAAAGTAGGTAAGCAAGTTGGTAATAGGTTACATATCGTTCTGGTATATGCAATGTCATGCTGATTGTGGTCCGGCCCCTAGCCAGATCGGAGCATGACGCCCTTGGATAGGTTAGGTTAGGATACGTCCCTGTTAAAATGTCTGATCCGCTTAAGGCAGGCCGCGACCAGCAGTGATAATGTTCGCAATTTTTCTGCATTTTACACGATTCTACACCTGGCCTGCATCTGACACTCTTATTACAAGTTTTGACAAAAGGCTGGGCTTACCCTAAGGCAATATCTCGGGTTACGTGAGGGGTAGCACAGCACAATCCTTTCAGGGGATCCGTATATTTTGCATGTATTATTTGGCTTTCGGCGAGTGACACAGCACAGAATACACACCAAACTCAAGCAATGATAATGTGACGAAAATCTTCAGCGAAATTTAACTAATAACAAGAAGAGCTTTGGGAATTCTGCTAAAAGTCTTCCTACCACTCCCCGTTCGGGAAGGTCTTTGTTGTGTGATAATTATCTTCGGACCCAGCCTCTCGTCACTCCTCCAAACATTGACGCCACAGCTTACCTTTCTCAAGGATTAAACTTCGTTGACTGTGAACCAGATCGATCAAGGAAGGCTGCAGCTGTCCTCTCACCTCGTTAACTGCCCAAACCACACTTAATTGCCAGAAAAAAATGAATTTGTACTGATCATCCCTACAGGATTTAATGGTTATCCTCTGTGACCTCTGCTTCGATGTTTCAGAGTCGTGGTTCGGGTGTTCGAAACATGACCCCAAACTCAAACACAGGCTCTCCTTCTCAGTGTACAAGAGGTGTTCATTTTGAATTTAATAGTCTTGATACCTCCCAAATATAAGTAAATTCACACATTACTGATAATTAATTTAAATCAAAACAAAATTACACAGTTTTAAATTTTCCAATGCATATAATATTTAAATAGATATACTGACATTAACGCTTTTTTCAATTACTGTAGTGGACGAACCCAAATAACTTTGCAGCTTCGCGTTCAATAGAGCTCGAGCAGCGCTTCAAAGAAGTATCCATAACAATGATTCAAAGCTCGCCAAACATAAAACAATTGCTTAATACGATCTCGGCTCATGCTTGTTGACACAGAATGACATTTGTAATACTTTCATAATCAATTTGAACTAAAGGTGACTACTGTAAATTTTTCGAGATATACATATGGAGAGTTTGTATATTCTTTTAAAAGACTATGGCAACCTTCCGTGACCGCAGTATGCCAAAAACCAAAGACGTTATATAACTCTTTCATGAAATAGATTCACCTTCATTTGGGTAGCCGCTCTGGTTATTCTCCATCTACATGATATAGAATGTATTATACTTAGACAAATATTAGCAACTAAACTGTGCTTTTCCATACATTCCAGTGAAGATTCTCTTGTTAACCACAAGGGGCGCTGATAACTTTCAGGTACAAGAGTTGAGCACTATTCTATCCATTTTTTTTCTTTAGCGACATAGCAGACTTTTTGAATCACAAAGTTGTAGGTAATTTATTGTAAAAATCTTCGCTGTATTAATACAGTTTCACTTAGTGACTCGAAGTCAACTGCCGACATTCGAAAATGTACTGCGATTCCTCCCTCTAAAAAAATAAACGGCATTTTTTATAAGGGGAGAAAACTTGCTTAATTCTTTTTGCACTGAACATCACTTCTTTTTTAGTTTCTTTCACCATTGCTCCATCTAATCATCTCTCAATTATTTCATCTAGAAAAATCTGTTGAGTATAACTTCAAAATTCGGTTTAAGGTAATAAATCACAAAAATTTTGCAATCGGGGCTCCAATCACAATTTACTCTGGTGACCGATTATCACATTTTGAAACAAATTTTGATAACCATGGCTGTAGTTAAAACGTGCCTTCAGGTATTGTTGATTTTTTTTTTTTTTAGTTCAAAATAATGTATGCTGTCCCCGTTTCCTTTTCACGTAATAAACTCTGATTTAACTATTGTTGATATCATTCTGTATTCGAATTGTGACTAAATTTACAAAATTAATGGAGAGCATGCATGATGTTAATTGGTAAATCAAAAGAGCTTAAACGCTTACATCTGCTGGCTAATAAGTTACTAACTGCCTGCTTTATCTTACATCCTGGCAACCTCCCCTCCCCCCTTCTACAATCAAAAGACACCCATACCTTTAAATAACTGTGTAGAATGTGCCCCTCCCTGACGACAACAATCTGCTTCTAGTGGAATGAGTACGTCGTTTCGCCCTTATTTGAATGGGTGATCACCAGCGAATGACATGTGCCGTTGGCGCATGAGCTACCGTGACCATGCGTGAGACCGTTCATGCTGTCCACAAGACCAAAATGAAGAGAAAAGTTGAGCATGGGTTCATGCTGTAATATATAATAATAATAATGAAGCTTGCAAGACCTCATATGTCTACAATGGGTAGAAATGAGACCCTATAGGTCAAGAGTGACAATAATCTTTAATAACGGCACGAATAAACATTGGTTATAAAATAAACTTAGAACACTAGCATCTTTCTCTTCTCATTGCGAAAAAAGATTGTGCCAATATTTTTCATATTAATCTCAGTGGCAAAATGAAACTGAAAACCACATGGAAAAATTGCCGAAGGATTGTTGTAGGTGGACGTAAATGTCCCTGTTTAAACAATTCCTCATTGTAATTTATATCCTTAATGAACCAGGACTACAGCTTCTGCAAAGTTAAACCCCAATCTCGGCCATCACAACTTTCCCTCATTTTTTCCTGGATTGGGCTACACAAGGACTCTTAGCTGTGCATTCCTCTGGTTCTTGAGTTAACAAAACCGTAAATAAGTGTTATCTTTGGAAAACTCTTGGTACTAACTTGTGGCAGATATATATATGTATATATATGTATATATAAATGTATATGTATGTATGTATATATAAATATATATGTATATGTATGTATATATATGTATATACTATGTATATATATATATACACACACATATATATATATATATATATATATATATATATATATATATATATATATATATATATATATATATATATATATATATGTTGTTTTCAAGTATTTAAGTTGTCCTTCCTGAACAGATTTACAGTGAGGTAACAATTAGTCGTTCAGGAGACACCCAGCTGTTATGTAAAGAATACTTTTCACTTCTCGGCGCCAGGTGCAGTTAACTCCAGTGGCCTCCACTGCGATGGAACCGCAGAGTTATACAATAGCAACTAAGGAAATATTTTGCAACAGACGAAGGCCTTCCCGATCGTTCCTGTTTGGACGAAAGGTCTGGATTTTTCAGGTTGCGGTATAACCGTCCACCTAAACTTGCACATGCGCATTTATTTACATATTTAAAGTATACGGTACGCGCTCACACACATAAACACTATATACAGTATATGATATATATTTGTATGTACATATATATTATATATATAATATATACATACATATATATATAATTATATATATATATATATATATATATATATATATATATATATATATATATATATATATATATATATATAAATTATACACACACACACACACACACACACACACACACACACACACACACATATATATATATATATATATATATATATATATATATATATATATATATATATATATATACGAGACAGTTTGCGTGTGAGCATGTAAGTCTCTTCATTCATCTTCTCTGTTGGGTGGTTACAGGCCGAATGTCCTCACCAGGCCTCCTATTCCCTTTCACACCGTCGCACATTTACGGAACGCCTTCGAGCAAGGACCCAGGTTGACATAAGCCAGCTCTAACAAAACCAACCACCAGCCGAATCGAAATTCAGGTGTGCCTACGTACATAGAGACTTGAGTTAAACCCCACTCTCATGAAAAAAAAGACAAATGTGCGTCAGTGATCTTTGTCGTTTACGAAACCATTTTATTTCTAATTAGGAACTGTGACAGACAGATATACGGTGCGTTTGTATCGTAGAGACAGCTCCCTATACAGTTTGTGTTTGATTAGGCATTTGTTATGGGAGTTCCATAAAAAAAAAAGTTGGGTCCACTCAATTTACAAATTGCGTTAGATCATAAGACTTGAGAGATAAAACATAATCATAAGATTCGAAAGTTAAACAACGTTAAAATATCATTTCAAAAGAAATAGTGTTATTTTCACTCTCATTCTTTAAGCAAGAATTAACCATTTAAGCAAATACATTAATCAAAAATATACTACTCATATCGAGTATGTTCTGTGGCTCAGTGCATTAAATACTGAACTGATATATATATATATATATATATATATATATATATATATATATATATATATATATATATATATATATATATATATATATATATATACATACATACATATATATACATACATATATATGCGTGCGTGTGTGTGGAAAAACTTTATAATTAATGAAGTCGAAGGTAACATTAAATTAATTTGAACAAGTCTCTTAAGACTCATATATACGGGCAAATGGGCTGTGAGGAAACAAGTCTCTAGATTCAAGATACAGTGCTTTGTAACGCTATGTAGAGTAACTGAAATACGTTCGCATTTATAACAGGAAAACCCTCGGAACAGAAACCATACTGTTCAATTTTCGCTCCGCTGGAAAGATGCAATTAGGATATGACGACAGAATGCCGGAGTAGGAAGGAAATTACCACCAAGATAGCTCTTTAAAAGGCAAATTCCCATGCACATTCTATCTTTCAGAACTGAATTTTTAATATCTCTTGGACAAATATATCGATATGTTGAGAGGTGGCAGAGTATGGCAGGTATCAGAAAGATAATCATTTCAAAGGCTTTGCCCCTGTTGTTGAACAAATTTTATATTATTACAAGGGAAGGGACGAACACTGGATGCACCAGACTTAACCAGGGAAGACTAAATTTAGCCCTGTAATGCAATTTTATTTTTCAATAATTTATCTTGATAGATCAGTCAACTCCATTGGGCCCCCCAAGGCTTTCAGCAAAGATATAATTTTGGAACTGGGTGTGATTTCGTCCCTGTATGTCCATCTGTTTGAACCGCCAAACCTTGGACAGGTTGGTAATTTTTCCAGATTTTATAGCTTTTTGGAATGGAACACGCCAAAATTTCCGACAGCCTCTCTTACAATTTACTCACGAGGTGAGGGAGAAAATTAATTCCGCAAATCGTTACACTGATACAGTGGCATTCTATTATTTTCGGTTGGCTTGAGATTTCAGCTCTAGTGTTATTATAAGTAGTTATACTGGTAATAGACTGATTAGACGAGATGTCTCATGCTATAGTACAATGGCCTTAACTAAGGCTGAAAAATTTGGTAGGACTAGACTAGAACTAGACCAGCGCATCACCAGATGCACGAGTGGGCTCGTTCATCAGGTACGGATATTCCAAGGACTAACAGAAATTCAGAGATGAACTGCCGAGCTGATCAGTAAAGCCAGCAGGAGGTATGTTGCTGTGCTCAGCATTGAAGGTTCCAGACATAACAGTTGCCTCGAGGTAGAGGAATCACACCAACCATTTCTTTTTTTTCTCTCTCTCTCTCGCTCTTTTTTTTTATTCGAAGAAAGCAGTCACATGTATTCATAATTACTAGGGTTACCATTGACTCCTTCACAACGGAAAATCTCATGTCAGCTATATTCACAGTTCCTCTGACGATAAATAGGAAGTCTTGCTCTCTAGGCAAAATCAGCCATATCCTGAGCATACGTAATTACTACTTTAGCGGATGATGAAGATGGATCTTATCAATCGGTGGATTAAGGAACTCTGCCTTTGAACTATTTCAAGAAACATATTTTATTTTTATTTATTTAATTATATATTTATTTATTTATTTATTTTGCAAAATCTGGCTTGGCACTGAACGCCGAACAGTTTTTTGCTACGGCCTTGACTAATAAAGTATGGGACCTTCTGTTAAAGATGAGAGTTGCAGGGCTAGGGTTCCATTCATTATCGCCAATAAAAACTTAAAAAAGTTTTTTAAAATATAAAATAGTAAATAAATTTAAGATAAAACTAACACAGACATTGAGAGCAGTGACTGTAACAAGTAAGTAAGTATATCTTAGTTTAACCAGACCACTGAGCTGATTAACAGCTCTCCTAGGGCTGGCCCGAAGGATGTGACTTATTTTACGTGGCTAAGAACCAATTGGTTACCTAGCAACGGGACCTACAGCTTATTGTGGAATCCGAACCACATTATAGCGAGAAATGAACTTCTATCACCAGAAATAAATTCCTCTTATTCTTCATTGGCCGGTCGGAGATTCGAACTCGCGGCCAGCAGAGTGCTAGCTGAGAACGGAACCCACTCCCCTAACGAGGAACTAGTGACTGTAACAACAAAGGTGTGTACTCTAACAGGAGAGTTTACGCCAAGAAAACATAGACCCATAAGGAGATCTAGACATTAAGTCATAAACAAGCAAACATAGGGAACCAGGTACATCATGCAAGGACAAACAATCCCTCCAGTCATGTCTATCTCATCGACTGCGGGAGGACGTTAATGATGGGTTTGAAATGTAAATGAAAGAAAATAGCAATCAAGTAAATAACTAATAATCAAATGATACTAGCTAAATATGAGAGACAAATTACTTTGCATTACTTACTCAACTTAAAAAATAAAATCCAGCATGGAAGAACCATATGATGATTTGTTTTGAATGTTATCAAACAAAAGTGGCGTTAGGAAGGGAAAGGGCGTCTGATGCAAGAGGTAATCGGTCGCCATGAAGACCGAGAATTAGAGCAAGCTAGTGTTTAGAACGCCACCAATTCTTCCAGAGAACGTAAAACAAGATTTGTCGCTGGTCACAGAGAAATGTAACATCTAAAATCTGGAACGACCTAACCTCAGAGAGGATAATGAATTGTCTCCGTACGATTTGCTTAACCTTGACTCCCTTTCTCTTCCACAGACGAGATGGAAATTATTTAGGGTAAAACATGTAACGCAATATTCCGTGACCTGCTTTTCCTCACCAGTCTTACAAACATAAGAAATGCAGGTCAATAACAGCCGCGTAGAGTATCCGATGAACTCCAAAGAAAATATTTTAATTTTCTTGAGTGTAGAACATTATGTGTGGGAATTTGATTCTTCCCTGCTGCTAAGCTTTAGATATTTTTTATTTAATTATTCGGTTTCCTTGATAAGTAGAATCTTTTACATTCTAGGGAAAGGACCCAGCTCTTCCTTTAAGATCGATTCTTTTTTTCCTCCTTCCTCTTCTCTCTTTCAGTAGCAAGTCACGCCTCCAAAATCTTCTTTAATCTTAAGTGGGAGATTCCAGCAGTCCTTTAGTTTTCAGATGCATTATTGCTTACAGAAATAGCGTAGCTCGCTACTCTCTCGTTGCTAATACCAGTCAGTGTGTGTCTCTTGTTGCGAAGGTTCAACAGTAAAGATTTTTGATAGGTATAAAAATCCAGTTACAAAGGTCTTAATTTCTTCAGTTAGTCTCAGGAAAGTCTGGCTTCCTCCATCTTATTCAGTGCCATAATGAGGTATTTTCTGACTTCCCTGTATTTCCCGAACTATTCAATTAGGTATAATCTTCTCAGTTTAAGAAGCCTGTTGAGATATGCCTTCCTTGCAAGCAGTGACAAACTTGATTTAGGTACACTCACACATGCCCAAGTCAGCCTTTTCCACCGTAAAAGTGAAGAGGGGGCAATACGTCAAGGATTATTTTGAGCAAAATTAATTTTCTTGCAAAACTAAATTTTTATTATTTTCTTTCTCAGTATATTTTTAGGTATGAAGCGTATGGTGTTAAATGTCCTTTTTCCTCCGAGACATCTACTCTCCACACGTGAAGGCGGTACAAAAATCCAAGCGCAAAACCGAAATATGCAAGGACAACCCAGAGAAGGTATTTGTCGGGCGAAACAATAGACAATCGAGGAGCGCCAGGCCGTAGGATGTAAGTTAGCGGGTAAAATTCCAAAGCAGCCCTCACCACCAAACACGAGTGCTACCGAAGTCAAGTTATAACTTGAGTCGGGTGGTTAACCGCCGTGGTAGACACTCGAGGAGTTTCCCATGGTCACTTCGTTGAGGAAAAGGTTGACAAGTATGCGAGGTGGCGAAGGATGGCAATGAGGGATCAAGATGAAAAGTGAAAACGCAGGGGTTCAGAAGGGGAACGCCTGCCCTGATTAATTTTTGGACTTCCAAAAAATTTTTCTCACAGAAGGATTTATCAGCATTTATGTAAGAAAACTTTATTCCATAAATTTTGAACGTTAAAAGAAACAGCCAGTAGGCACTAGTGATAAACTCATGGCCTCAGTTTCTCCATATCAAAACATCAAACAAGTTGTTAAACTGTCAAGTTTGCAAATCATCAGGAACCCAATAAAACAGTTCCGCCAGCCTCCCCCTCCCCTCTTTCCTCCTCTCTCTTCTCTAAAACTGTAAATATTTTACAAAATGACATTGCTATCTAAAATGAGATAAATATTTTCAGGTGTAAAAAGGACATTGCGTTATAAGAGTGTTAGTACAGCACAGCATAACACACCGTGCAAGGCAATTATTTGATGCCAAAAATACCATAACGTGTTCTAAGGCATTAACCATTTTATGCACTTCGATCAGAACAGAACGTCCAGTTCTATACTACTTACAGGCCAGTTGCCTGCAGGTAATTTAGTATGTACACAAAGATACACATTTAAGCATTTTTGTATGTGAGTGGATGCTCGTCAGACTTATTCACGAGAAAAAAATGTATTATTTAACTTTTCTTATAATCTCCTGCATTCTTTTTGAAAAAATTTATGGAACGCGCCAAAAAGGAAACCAACACGCTACAGCTGCATCACCTTCAACTAATAATGAAATTTTTTTACATTTGATCCTGTTATACTTTCATTTACAGAAAAAGTTTGTTTTGTCAAGGGAAAGCAAAGGACCATCTGATGCATAAAAACTAAATAATCTTTGTGGAAATAAAATATAATTTATCGCATCCGTTTAAGAAATTCAAGATGCGAACGGCGGGTCCAATCTGTTCCATCTGGAATTACTCTGATGTTTCCCTATGTCTACCTACGGCAATGAAAATTATACTTGATAATAATAAAATTAGGAAGTGATGGACAAAAGAGGAGCGGAAGAACTGAAAATTGCTGGACAGCTGGAGTTCTAGAAATAATGAAAGAAAGGGTTTGTTCTAGAAATAATGAAAGAAAAGGCTGATGACCCTTTGGACAAGCGGCTGATGACCCTTTGTGTTATATGAAGCACCTAATATTACATGACCTTGAATCAGAAGTTAAAAGTATGAATGTGGCAGTGAGAATTTTTTTCCTGGCGCTACCCCTCGTAGGGGAAGAGGCTTAAATGTAAATTGGAATAATAACGATCATAAGAATAGCAGGTGGGACCCATGCTAGTTTTCACTAAGATAAAAATTAATCCTTCACTCCTCATCAAATGAGGAATGAGGACTACAACAGTAATAAATATCTAAATCTTACAACTGAGGATAAAAAAACACCGAGCCTGAACCTTAAATAAAATGAGAAAGATGTCGACAGTGAAGACCAGAACTGAACACCGAATACACTTCAAGAAAAGAATGCAATCCAAAACGCTACATTTAGTGTCAAAGAAATATTAAAAAAAGACAATCAATCCTATATTCCGTATGAGAGAAGTTACTGATCCAATGGCCGTTCATTTAGTGTTCCCTTAATGCCAGAATCCACGGTAGAAGCAAAAATTCTGGTATACAGAAGGAAGGAGGCATAACTTATATAAAGAGCAGAAGAAATTTTAAACCTGCACCTTATCAAAACTGAAGAGCGATCGTTGAATGTAAGAACGAAATGAAAATCCGTTTAGACCAATGCATCCGCGCAAACTAAGATCGTCCTTTGGAGCACAAATATTCATTTCAGCATCCTTCCTTTAAATTTTCTTGTCTCCTCTCTTGCTCTACCACTATTTCAATTCTAAGATCCTCTTGCAAAAGAATATTCGACCAGGCCAAAACGAAACGAGATGCTAATATCCCATATATTTCTTGTTACTAACGTACATAACGTCTCCTAGAACAGAGTCCGGAGTTCCACTGCATTTGTATACTGAACACGAGATAACCAGAAAGGACAACTTCAAGGCTGATGTGTAATGTAATCCTCGACTGCAACATTAGATGCAATGTAACAACTTGTACTGATTAGATGAGCAAAATTAACGGGTTGACTTGTTTTATTTATATGTGACGGAAATCAATTATTGATTTTCCGAAGACATTATTTGCATCAACGACGCTTTTTGTTTTTTCTGATATACATATGTATGGATGTATGGGTGTGCGTGTGTGTTGTGTTTGTATATGTGCATATATGTGTATATGCTGGATATTTTTGTTTATGTAAATACATACTGTACATATATAATTATATAGTATATACACACACACACACACACACACACACATATATATATATATATATATATATATATATATATATATATATTTATATTTATATATATATAGACATATTTATATATATACATATATATACAGTATATATCATATATTATAAATATATATATATTTATGTGCATAAATATGTATTTATATGTGTATAATATATATATATATATATATATATATATATATATATATATATATATATATATATATATATATATATATACCATTTATATACATATATATACACACAGACACACATATATATATATATATACATATATATATATATATATATATATATATATATATATATATATATATATATATATATATATATTATATTCATTATAAACCAACATTGTTCTCCGTACTATTGTCCTACAAAATCGACTACTGCAGAACACTAGGTATTTCGGCTGACTTGGACACAGACCTGATCACTAGCGAGTGTGGAAAGTAAATAAGTGAGTTAGGCCGAGACGTTTTTCAAGAGCAGCTGCCCACTTGGAGGGCCACTCTAATTCTGGCTACAGTTATTATTTAACACTATCGATGAACAGAGAAGAACGATCTAAACCCCTTAATCAAAAAGCTTACACGTTTATTACCGTTGCTAATCCTGACAAAATCGTTATTCCCCCACCCGACTATTCAGTATAGTTTTCACCATCCTACTTTTTAAATTCACCCGTGTTCAGAGTTTCTCAGCCCTGCGTCACCTGATGTATTTTCTTTTCCTACTTCAATTCTTTGTTATAAGTCTTTAGTTATATACATATATATTTTCATCAGGTGACGCAGGGCTGAGAACACTGAACACGGATGAATTTAAAAAGTAGGATGGTGAAAACTATACTGAATGGTCAGGTGGGGGAATAACGATTTGTCAGGATTAGCAACGGTAATAAACGTGTAAGCTTTTTGATTAAGGGGTTTAGATTGTTCTTCTCTGTTCATCGATAGTGTTAAATAATAACTAGTCAGAATTAAAGTAGCCCTTCAAATGGGCAGCTGCTCTTGAAAAACGTCTCGGCCTAACTCACTTATCTACTTTCCACACTCGCTAGTGATCAGGTCTGTGGTCAAGTCAGCCGAAATTACCTAGTTTTCTGCAGCAATCGATTTTATGGGACAATATAGTATGCAGAACGAGAGAAACAAAGGCCCTTGAGAAAACTAAATGAGAAATAATATACTGCAGATAAATCTATTTAGGCAGAGAGTTTCTCAAATAAAACAAGAAGCTTAAAAAGCACTTTCCCTTCACGTGTTATTTTCACATGGACTATTCTTTCCTGATTTTGCCCTTTCACACTTAAATGTATAAAATTCAGATATAAAGATATTTCATATACCGTACATGCGTTCATACATACACACACGCACATACACACAAACCATATGTATGTATATATATACACACACACACACACACACATACAACACACATATATATATATATATATATATATATATATATATATATATATATATATATATATATATATATATATATATATTACCAGTTACTTATGTAATAGGATTAACAGTTGAAGGAATATACGACATCAAAAGCAGGATTCTAACATGCACTCGGTATATCAGAACGTACCTCTCGTTCCGATATGCCGAATGCAGGTTCGAATCCTGCAATGGAAGTCATGATTTTACATCTGGATCTTAAGGTTTTGTAGTTACAAGTGTATCCAAAAAGCGCGGAGGAATCGAGAAGTTGAGAGGCCATATATATATATATATATATATATATATATATATATATATATATATATATATATATATATATATATATATATATATATATATATATATATATATATATATATATATATATATATGTAGGTACAAATATTACAAGAACCATTATTTGTATTTTTTCTTCATTGTATCCAACGGTTTTGTGTAAAGAAAGTTGTTTGTTTATGGAGAATGTATATTTACGCAAGTATTAAATGTTCGGAATATTAATAGCTATTTATGCAATCATTTTAACAGCGCATGCGTCGAAAGTGGAGGAAAAAAGTGGCTGGCTCAACGGTAAAATCAGTTTTTTATTTTCACTGAAAGATATGACGGAGAGGAGCTGTTGGAGAGGTACTGAGTATTCACCACAAATAACGAATTTTTTTTTTTAATTTTTCTATTTTCTCTCTCTCTCTCTCTCTCTCTCTCTCTCTCTCTCTCTCTCTCTCTGCCTGCATCAAAGAAGAGAATACGCATTTAAAATTTTCAGTTAAAGAGAAAATTACTTCTCGATATTTTACGTTAAATTTTTTTTTTTATTTCCTATACGATACAACTTATTTGGATGCTATTTGGCTTTTGCATTTCTACACCGGACTATGAACAGTCTTTAAAAGTCAGTATATTCTAAGAAGTTTACTAAAAAAAAACAAAGGTTCTAATTTCCACGGGCCAGCATTTCTTAACACCACATTGTGTCATAAACAGCTTAATTCCTTTAGGGCGGCATGTCAAAGAATGCGTCAACTGCCAATCATGTGCCAGGACGTCATCCATCCAATTCCCGCAATCCGAGTCGGCAAACGAACCTTTTGATTGGAGGAGAAAAGCCGTTAAAACTATGCCATTGGATAAGACCAGAATGACGTCATGGCTGGAGAGTCTATAGGAGCCTGCGATTGGAGGAGACAGCGATGACGACGTTGTCGGAAAGCCTATAAGAAAGTGTGTTTAAGGAAATCCCTATTCATTCGAGCTTCTTCCACAGATTCTTCCTGTAGTGTGTGTGTGTGTCATTTTCATCCCTCCGTTTCTCAGAGGTAAGAGAAATAAGATAGTGAAGGAGATAGTGAATGTGCAGGATGTATTCCATGACAGTAGTGTCACTATTATTATTTCTTGAAAGGATGAAGGGGGAAACGTTCGCGTTCCACATGATTCTTACGCAGTTTTATTTGCAGTACGCAGGACATTGTTAAATAATAATAATAATAATAATAATAATAATAATAATAATAATAATAATAATAATAATAATAATAGTGTTATTACTATTGTCATTACCATTATTACACTGTAAACACAACTCACACATTTTTTGGTAGTGCCTCAATCACTTAACTGTTTTGCCGAAATTATTATAAACACAAAAATCAGATCAGGGAAAAGTTGTGACACCATACACAGATACAATAAGTTATTCTGAAAATCCATCTTCCTGAAGGATCGGGGACACAAAAAACCTAAGTTCTCCCACTGCAGGTTAAATTATTTTCCCCAGAGTGTTTTAAGCTTTCTTATTTTAAAATAACAGACTTTGGTAGTTAAGTCCTTCCTTTTTTTATCCACATACATATACCTAAATATATATATATATATATATATATATATATATATATATATATATATATATATATATATATATATATATATATATATACTGTACAACATGTTATGTATATGTATATATATATATATGTATATGTATATATATATATATATATATATATATATATATATATATATATATATATATATATATATAAATCTTTGACGAAGGGGGAATGTCCTGTTTATCTGTTAATTGCGATGAAAACTGAGTTATCCATTGTTTACATAAAAAGCGGAAGTGACGAGAGAGAATAGTAATACTTTATATAAAGGCATCATAGGACAGTAAAAGGATATGGTGAGAATAATTAAAGCTGGTACTTCTGTCTCCCAGGTAGTTGTGCCTCAGAGAGAGAGAGAGAGAGAGAGAGAGAGAGAGAGAGAGAGAGAGAGAGAGAGAGAGAGAGAGAGAGATCATCGGGCTGAATTCGCTGCACATTTGTGTGTGGTCATAATTATCATATGCATTATTTGTAGGTTTCATATATAGTGATTAGCCTCCTAGTTATGGAGGGACATGAACCTTCTCTTGTCCAAGCTAAGACTTCTTGCAGTTCACCTGACATCCTGAGCATCTTTTATATATGGGTAAAGTCGACGCAATGAACAAATATAGCGGCAGCGGAATTTCCAGAATTATAATGATAGAAGCGACGTAAATTATGCAATCGGTATATGATGAACTTATTCCTTGTAGTTTTTCGACAAATCGAAAGTGAAATAAACTTCAAAACCAATGTTGGAGTGAGCAGTGTGAACTGTGCCCGAATTTTCAAATTAATTCATGATTTTTAGAGGTTTTTGGAGGTCAGTTAAGCACAAGACAACAAAGTTTCGTCAGGCGTCATAGGTCTGATTCAGGAGCGCATGGTTGTCATTAATAATAATAATAATAATAATAATAATAATAATAATAATAATAATAATAATAATAATAATCCTTGCTTTTATGTCTACAAGAATTTCAACAGGATTATTCAGATTGATGAACTGCCTGTAATGGTTACAAATTTCCCCCCTAAATTATTCAAAATTAAACCAATAGACTTAGACCTAGTTATATAATAGTAACATTTTCTTTTTCATAAGTAAACCTTCACATACACACAAACACATGTGTATATATATATATATATATATATATATATATATATATATATATATATGTATGTATGTATGTATATATACTGTATATTATACTATACTATATTCGTCTGTCTGTGCTTGGTTCACCTAGAGTGAATTACATGCTTTGATCCCCAAGGGGCTAGTACTAAACACGGCGTCCCAAGGAGCTCCGGCCGGCTGATGAAGAGTTAGAGGAATTTATTTCTGGTGATAGAAATTCATTTCTCGTCTAATGTGGTTTGGATCCCACAATAAGTTGTGGGTCCCGTTGCTAAGTAACATGTAAAATAAATCTAATCCTTTGGGCCAGCCCTAGGAGAGCTGTTAATCAGCTCAGTGGTCTGGTAAAACTAAGGTATACTGAGACTGTCCCAAGGAGCTTCCGCCATGTTTAGAACTAGCACCTCGGAGTAGGTGAAGCGTAAATAACAGCCAAAGTGGCACCGTTTACGACACCGTTGGTATTGTTCTCTTATTTTTTTTTTTTATTAAATGTAGATTCATGAGTCTGTCTGTCTTTAGTATAAAAAATCCTAAAACCTTATAAATTTATTGAGAAGGCTATTTTGTTATAAAATATAATTTTCGTTCTCTCTTGCCTTCATGTTATATTATGAAACCTGGACGTTCTCTGCACAGGCGCCTCAGACTTAAGTAAAAAAAATAAAAAATGAATATGGCAGAAACTGCTGTCGTTTTTCTCCTTGAGCCACCCCTTAATAGTGAAAACAGCTAATGACCAAATGGCGCAGTATGTGTCCGGTCGTCTACGTGCATTTGAGGAGCCTTCTGGACCTTTTCACAAAACTGGTGATTTTTCAGGCCTACAAAAACAACAAGGGTTATTATAGAACTGATGCCTATGTAACTTAGGGGCGTAAGGGACGTATGGTAGAGAAGATGATTCATTACGAACAGTCAAACTAATTTTTTTTATCACATCAGCGTGATTTATATACAATTTGGAGACGTTGGAGGGTACTGTGTCGAGTGATCGAGTCCCGAAATAGCGGAGCTGGATATCAAACGATATTTGTAGCTTAATGAGTGTTATATATATATATATATATATATATATATATATATATATATATATATATATATATATATATATATATATATATATATATTATATATATATATATATATATATATATATATATATATATATATATATATATATATATATATATATATATATATATATATATATATATATATATATATAGATATATATATATAGATATATATGTACATATATATATATATATATATATATATATATATATATATATATATATATATATATATATATATATACATATACTGTATATATACACAGAAAGATGCACACTGATGTGGTATCCTTATTTGCTGGCTACAGAGCCAAAGAGATTATCTTTCAAAGGTAATTTGTGGTCAGACGTTTACTGCACAATTAACGTTTAGCGTTATAGCTGTGGGAAAGAAGTTTACTATGAAATTGTTCCTCGTTTTGTTCCCCGTTTGCAACAATGCTACTTTTCCCTGGCTAATTATAGACGGTAGTTACGAATATCCGGATAAAACACGTCTGTTGAAAAGCGCTCTAGTTGGCTACTTCTGTGCGGTTTCTTGCACAACTACTTTTACGGAAGTACTGTCCTAGCAGTCGAGTACGCGTGTCTGTCATGTCGTACCATATGACGGGTGAAACACATAATATATATATATATATATTTATATATATATATATATATATATATATATATATATATATATGTATATATATATATATATATATATATATATATATATATATATATATATATAATATATATATATATATATATATGTGTGTGTATATATATATATATATTATATATATATATATATATATATATATATATATATATATATATATATATATATATATATATATATATATATATATGCACTCGTATATCATGAATTATGAACTAACAATGATGACAAAAGCTTAGCAACAAATTGTACAGCAAGCAACTATTACAATATTTGATTCTTTGTGGTTTGAGCGTGACAGTATAACTGAGAAACCCTGAGAGATGAAGGAGATATCACACTAGATGCAAATAACGATCTTATATAAAAATGCCTGCATAATTTAGCCAATCATTTCCGTAATAATTTTTCAATGTCCGGAAAAAAAGGGGACATTAACTGAAAACTCTATGGAATTTGGGCATATTATTTCACCTTGACTCCGAGGAAGGACAGTTTTTCGAAAAACTTGGAAGCATAGGCCATCAAGTTCTTAGAAAATGTCAGCGGGGAATATCATCCCAGCAAATAATTTTCGTCGACTAAATAATGATCTGACGAGAAATGCTCGTGCGGTGGCTTGTCTCGTAGAGAAACTGTGCTAGGCGATCGAAATGCTAAACGGATGTAAATTAGAATTCTCTTTCCTCCGTTTTTCCTAATAATTTTTTTTTTCATCTTTTATTGGACTATAAAATTTAGCCCAAGGGCTGAGCACTGGGGCCTATGAAGTCATTCAGCTTTGAAAATATAGTCGAAATAATTGTTAGGAAAGGGTGGAAAGTAAGATGGAAGAAAGAGAATATGTGCGGAGATGGAGTAAAAAGAAAGAAAGAGAATATACGGAGAATGAAAGGGGCTGCTGCTCGGGGCCGAAGGGGCACTCCAAAGAACCTTAATTAATGTCTACGGTGCACCGCGTGAGGTGCACTGACGACACTAACCCCCTGCGGAGTTTTTACTTTAAGTTTTATTTTTCTTCAGACATGGGCTAAAAAAAATTTACGTGTAGGTATCACTATCGATTTGAGAATAAAAAAAATTAAATAATTTTCGTGATCATTATTGAACTTTTCGTCATGTCGATATTGGAGCTTAGATGAAGATTAATGATCTACAAGTTTCTAAGATAATGATTAGAAGATTAACATTTAGCAAATTTTAGTTCCAAGAGATGAAAATATGTCAGATCATCCTTCGAATTCGTCTTTCAAAAAAATGTCCACTCGATTTTCGAAAGTTATCAGGCAACAACAACAACAACAACAACAACAATAATAATAATAATAATAATAATAATAATAATAATAATAATAATAATAATAATAATAATAATAATAATAATTTAAAAAAGACCGCTGAGCTGATTAACAGCTCTCCTAGGGCTGGCCCGAAGGATTAGACTTATTTTACGTGGCTAAGAACCAATTGGTTACCTAGCAACGGGACCTACAGCTTATTGTGAAATCCGAAACACATTATACCGAAAATGAATTTCTATCACCAGAAATAAATTCCTCTAATTCTTCATTGGCCGGCCGGCCGGAGACGCCAACTCGGGCCTAGCAGAGTGCTAGCCGAATTAATCTTACAATGAGTCTCCAGCAAGTGTATATGGCACGACAATAAAATTTCTGTATAAACGCTGTTGGTATAATCCTCTCTGCCGAAGTCTGAACATTGGCCAGTTATTGACCAACATTAACTTAGAGGATAAACGAGTCATGAAGAAAACTGAGGAGACTCGATATAGGAGTATTTCGCCCGATGTAGTATCCTTTTTAACATAATAATAATAATAATAATAATAATAATAATAATAATAATAATAATAATAATAATAATAATAAATAATTATTTGTGAGTAACGTTCGTCCGCTAACCAGGAAACCTCAGTGCGAAAGAAGATAAATTAGCGTTACCAGTTTTAGTTCTCTCTGAAAGAGAACATTACTTTCGGTTACTCTTAAAAACCAAGGTGGCCTCGTTAACGGTCGTTTATATTCCTTCAGACTGATAACTGGTTAACATGGCTTCTACTGGGACTTTCTTTCATCATATACTCTACTCATACGGGTTATATGAATAATGCAGAATGGCTCCAAGTGGTTCGATTCGTTAAAAAAAAAGGAATAACTGAATCCAGTAAACATGCATGCCCGTGTTCATATATATATATATATATATATATATATATATATATATATATATATATATATATATATATATATATATTTATTTTATATGTATGTATATATACATATATATATATATATATATATATATATATATATATATATATAGTTTAAGAATGGAACATAAACATACATAATGAGTTTAAGAACGGAACATAAACATATTGAAATAATTTGCATTCATATATTTTATGAGTAAATACGCATGTATAAACATTAAGTACTGTACATTTCATATTCCATTACAGGCAACATGCGGTCTGTCTACTTAGGTAAGTGGCCTAGAGGATTTCCGCCTTCTACCGTAAGAGGAAACGACACCTCCATCCCCGCCCCCAGGGACTCATCCCAGAGAGTAGAAAGTGACGAGACGTAAACAGACGGGCGGCGTTGCCTACCTTGCGCGGATTAAGACACTTTTCCTTGAAAAGACGGTACTGTGTGACAGATGTTCTTGCACGGAGAGAGAGGTATGTGACAGTGAAATTATGACGCATATACCCGTTTAATTTCCTCTAAAAGGATAGCGTGAATGACGGAACTGGTTGCTTCTTTTTATACTTCATTTAAATCTCGTGCTTGAACACTCATGAAACCGTATTTGCATCTTGTATAAACACCGTTCTCTCTCTCTCTCTCTCTCTCTCTCTCTCTCTCTCTCTCTCTCTCTCTCTCTCTCTCTCTCTCTCCACATGATTGATTAGTCATTCCTAGCTTATAGGCCTCTTTTCTTTCTTTTTCATTCAACAACAGGGAAAACACCTCGCCATTACATACAATCGTAGTTTACAGGTCAGTCGGTAGGTTTGACTGTCTGTATGTCTGTCTCCCTCTCATCCGCTAACTAGAATGGCACCTTGTTACTGTTTATGTCTCTCATTAGTCACCGCAAACGTCAAAAGAAAATACGCATAAAAACATTAATTGCCGCGGTGATAAATTGAGCGTTACTACTGACGTCTACACTTCCGTTACGTCATTGGAAAGAGTGACATGACTTTTACAAGCGCTCTAAGTACTTTGACGAAATGATCTAATTACGTAACAGTTCTCGAGTGTGTGTGGTGAGTGGGCCGTTAACAGTATTTACAAATTTTCTAAGTAATAAAATTACAAAATATGTAAATAAATAAGTAGCCTACATTGTATATCGAATAAAAATTTTAAAGAACACGTAATTAATATAATATGCAAACGAGCCATTCACTAAACAATTTAAACTAAGCAGGTTAGTTGACAATTTTCTCCTAAGCAGTCGTCAATATATAACCAAAAGTTAGCTTTTTTGCTTTGGTGATAATTTTTTCATGATATTTTCACCAATCACTTCAAACATGCACACACAGACACACACAATCACTCTCTCTCTCCCTCTCTCTCTCTCCCTCTCTCTCTCACACACACACACACACACACACGCACAAACACTATTTGTCTATTTGGATCTTTCCTAGATAGTGAACCCAAGGGCTTTTGGGGGTCGTTATCTAGGACTAATATTTCTTGGGATCATTACCTTTATGATATTCACAGTCTTTTGTTTATGTTTTTACGGTAATCCCCAACGGGCTTGTACTAAACACGCCGTGAAGGTGGATGCATACCGGGTTAAAACCCGCAGAGGTCACTATCTAGGAAAGATCCGTTTATTTCATATAAACTTCTTTAGTTGTTAGCCATGACTTCCTAATATCTTTAAATTCAACTTTTTTTCGGATGGGACCACTGCTCAAAAAATATTTTAACTTTACGCTCTGACGACTGCTACGTACTATAAGTTTTTGCATGAGTAAGGTTCTGGAACAGGGCAAAATTTTCCCAAACTTTGCATTCATATTTTACCTTAATAATAGTAACAAACTTATTTCACTCTATATCAGTGGTTCTCAACTTAATAATCAGTAACATTTTCTTAACAAGAACTAATATTCAGAAGTTTGTAAAAAATATGCAAACGTATTGCCATAACGTTAGTTTCCTATAGTCTACCACTTAGTTAGACTATATTTTGTAATTATTTACCTTCTTCCCTGTCCTCGAAACTCCTTCTTTCTCTTTTTTTATTTTCCTTTAAATCTGGGAGGGAATTTTACAGGAAGGACCAGCACTTAGAGGGGCGTGGTAATAAAAAGGTTGAGAACCACTGCTCTATATGGTCACTCACTCACTTTTAAGGTTATAAGGCATCTTTGCCACTTGCACCAGGGCCCCCGGGCCCACTGCAAGCAGCAGTCTCTTCATAAAAAAGATATGTTTTAAATTTAAAGAGAAAATCTCATCACCTGAGCAATAACGACATTTAAATTAATGTAAAGAAGATTCCTTTCGCCATTTAAAACCTACAACAACGCAACAGTGGATCACGTGGCTTAATATCCTTACCTGGGTGATTACAGCTAGCGTGATTCTGACGGCTGGGTTAGCGGTGACCTTAGGTCAACAGCAGGTGCTGCCATTCCTGGACGCAGTTCCGAGAACGTTGTTCTCGTGCGTGGATCGACCCTACGGGTACTACGCCGACGTGGAAGCCAACTGCCAAGTCTTCCACATCTGCCTCAACAATGCCCAGTGGGATTTCCTGTGTCCGAACCAAACGCAGTTTAATCAGGTGAGATGATGAGTTTAACGGCAAATGATCATTTACTGCCATTTCTTCCAACTGCCAATACCTCTTGCTTGTTATTACGTTCTGTTGTCATCACTTTCAGCAACCCCAGATTTCTTGCTGCCACTTATCTCCTGCATGTCATTGGGTTCTGGCTGCCAGATACCTTCTGGGTACCGTCACTTCTTTAAGCTGACATTTTTTGGTCAGTTCTGTAGGGTGGAGAGATAAGGGAATAAATTTTAGCTCTGATATTAGGTCGGACAGTTGCCTGTACTATGACTACTTCTGAAAGCAAGTGACAATCGAGAATGGGAAGACAAGACATGGTTGTTACTGCGAATATGGCTAGGGTGTGATTTTATATAAGCACATGTACATTATACGCACATACATAAGATTGTTGCACACACACTGTACACATACATTATATATATATATGACACTCACAAAAGTGGCTAACTAGTGCCATGTTCAAGCGTTACCCATGGTTATAAATTTTGTCTAACTTCCTAATTCCACCTAATTTCAGGAGTACTTCGTTTGCGATCACCCTGTCAACGTGGACTGCGACTTGTCCGAGTCACTCTACTCCCTGAACAGCAACTTCGGAAAGACGCAGGTGGAGGAGGATGACGGGACTGAGTCTCCTGTCCTTGGGATAGAGGAAGCCGTTTAACGTTGCCTTCAGTCTTTCTTGGGTTTAAAGTGAACGTGAAGCGAGTGAAACAAAATGTTGATTACTGAGTGCAAAACAATCGGGTGAACCTTCGTTATGTTATAGTTCTCGTTTTTCCTTGTTCGCTCGTTCGGTTACAGGACAGCCTCACCTTCCTATCCTAGCCTTTCGTTCAAACGCACTATTTTTTTCTGTTTATCCTCTATGTTTTTGTTGCATTTATTTCTTGTGACCAGGTTTACTGGTACACTAGCGTAGTCTAACCTTTATAACCTAATTTAACCATAGGCGCCGTAGTCTAGGTGTCTCTTTCCCTTAAATTTTTGTCAGTACTGAAATTTTTTTCAACAAGTTGGTTAGAATACTAAGGTAAACCCAACTTTCGTCATCTAACCTTAAATAACATACGGGTCATGTAACGTAACAGGTGTCTCAGGCTCTGTGACTTAACAGTCAACTTAGCCTGACCTGTAACCGATGCGAAAAACTGAATATAACACAACGAATGTGAGGTAAAATAAGTGTCTTCATTTGATATGTAAGCTGATATATTTCTTTTATCTACAATAATGCCAATAGTAACGGGCGAGAATACGCCTCTGTTTATGAGCTATGAAAAGAACCATTCCATGAGAGTTCTTTGCACTGCAGACATACTTTGGAAAGATCTTCCCACTCTGTAAGTCGTCGTGAAGACACGACATCGGATTTAGTCCTCTTTGGATTAGATGGACCAGCTAACCTGAAATACGTACGTTAATATATCATCCTTAATACATCAGTCACACAAAGTAAAGTCAATCTCAGTGCAGTGCATTAAATAAACTAAAAACATAAATCAAATCCAGACTTTAATAGGCTATAATACTACACAGTCATTTGAAATAAATCATTACTTCTTCAGATTTACGCTCAATAAATAAGAATTTAGGCTTTCAGAAAAAATTGCAGTTCCATTCGCATATTTTTCCTCTAACACAAACGCACATTATAGAGATTTTAATGTTAACAGTTGAATAAAAATCATTAAACATAAATTATAATGAAATATCAGCAATAGCAATGTAAATAAACTTTCCATACACTAAATTGTCAAGGTCAGAATAAAGTCTTCATTACGTTCAGACAAGTTCCATAAAGCCCCAAGGAGCAACGAAGCCAGGAATCAATGTTCTGGAGGCTGGTGGTCAAGCAAAGATAATAAATGCGCCAAGATATCACCGACAAAATAGTACTGAATCGCACCATTGCTTTTGCTTTACGTCAGGTTATATAATGACAGTAGTTGATGAGGAAACCTTTACAACAAGGTTTCATGGAGGTATACCTCTCAACATAGCACTGCATATCAAACAGGATGTTCTTGAGCTTACACCAGATCACACCTTTGTAATATAACCAAACCACTGTAAATAAAAATACGTAGCTTAGGCTACTTTTTTTTTTTATAAGCGCTACAGTTATGTACTTCTAGAGTGTTCCTCCAGTTTTAACATGGTAGTTGTCTTTCCTTGTCTGCTCTACGCTACGTTTTTTTTCACATTTGCAGTTACAAATTTTGCGATTAAATGTTGATCCTTAAGTATCTCTACTTTTGGACAGTTTCTCCTGCTCCATAAGGCACTCATCTGTCTTTTTTGCGTTACAACTACTTTCAATATTTTCTTATGCTTCCCGAATTAAAAACCCTTCCTGTTTTAATAAATGCGCTTTGCACCACAATCCAGCTAAATGTACGTACAGTAGAGCATTGTTACCTTTTTCTGATAATAGGTCGGACGTTGCTTTTATTATCCATATTTATTAACTGTATTTATTCATATTTACTGTGGACGTCAGTTTGTCTATTTGTTTTCCAGGTTTTCCTCAGCATCCCATTTGCGCGACTTCCAGTGAGCTGGAAGACAACTGATTTTGTGAATTCATTTTTCTTCTGTCTTACCGTACATCTCATTCACTCCACTATGACTCCAGTGAAGGAGAGCAATTTAAGCTATGTATCTCAAGTCTCGAACATCGCGTCTACTTTTGTGCTTCCAGAATCTTCTAATCTTCGTTTTGAGAAATAAGTCGTTCATGATATTCTTTTACCTAACAAAGAAATGCTCAGATCGGATATCTGGACAAAACTGTATGGACAATTAGAAAATTGTGAGAATTACAGTTTATGTAATGAATCACTATTGTAACTCATCTCAGTACAAGGAATGATCGTGAACTAAATTTATGTCGACTTCAGGTGAGAAGAGTATTACTTAAAGCTATGATCAGAAAAGACTGGAAATTACAGTTACAAGGACGAGATTGATCAAATTACAGACAACAGATTTTTTTTTAACTGAAAAACACTTAGCAAAATAAAATTCGAAAACCAGCTTAGAACTATCCGCCTCATTTTCTCTTCTTTCTTTCATTTATTTATTGGATTTGGTTAAGTGCCCAAAAAGTTGGAGGGATGCTGTTAAAAATTCAGCTATTACTTTTTGCAACCAGCCATCTCAGTTAATACTTCTGCAACTTTTTACAATAAACAGCAATTTAAAAATTCAGTCATTAAGTTTGCAGCCTTGAAATCTCAATCATTATTGCTGAAACCTTTAAAAGTCTTCACAACAACATTATTCAATCATTATTAATACAATGCACTTGAAATTAATCTCTTTTGCTGACCCAATATAACTTAACCACTGTTCTCCCAATGCTAAACATGTCAGTCACAACCGCAATTTTTTCATTCATCACTACTCCTACAACCGAGCGAGAATCAATCATTTTCACTATAACTAAAAAGCAGCTATATTCTAAAACCACTTAAAATTGGTGTATTTATTCGTTGTCCTTTCAGACCAAGGAAATTCACTCGCTATCCTTTCAGCCCTTTGGGAATTAAGTCATTACTCCTCCAGACTTATGAAATCCAGTCAGTGTATTTCTAACCTACTGGATTTAAGTCACTCTTCTTGTAAACTTCTGGAATTTTGTAAATATTTGTGCATCCAACTAGAATTTTCCCATTATTTTTTTGCAACCCTCTGAAACTGTATAATTATTGTAGCATCAAAATTGAATGTTCTCCTCCTTGCACCCTCTGGAATTCAATCATTATGTATGTAACCCACTAGACTATACTTTGGTATAGTCATCACTAATGTATCCCTCTGGAATTCAGTCATCACTTATGCAACCCTCTGGAATTCGGTCATACCTTATGCAACCCTCTGGGACATTATTTCTAAAGCTTTGTCAATCAGTGATAATTCTTACAACCGACTGGTGTACTTGGAACCTACTATGGCCTCCTACTATAATCAGTCTATCACTTGAGTAGCCTAAGAAAAGCAACCATTGTTTGAAGGCTCAATTATATGCAGTCTTCTATTGTAGTCTATGCAGTGCCCGAGGTTTTTATATCTGTACTGAAATTCAGTCATGCGTCACTCAAGACGCATTTCAAACCCACTGAAACTTGGAGTTTCCCCCTGCAATTCACTGAACTGGAAAACACTGAGCTGGGCAACTGTTTATGAAATATATTCTAATTCAGTCACCGCCCAAACCATTGTTGAAACCTCATCTCATTGAATATTGTTGCATCCCATTAAAAAGTTCTGTCGTTCTTAACAAATCAGTTAACATGCCTGCAACCTACCAGGTTCCTTTTCCCTTTTCTTTTGCAGTCTGCTCTCTTCACCTACTAGAAAGTTCAGTTTTTTCTCTAGGATCTCCTAATGGAACCAATCTATGGAAATTCCGACATTATGTTCAATTACTAAATGCATATTGATAGTGTTATCTAGTCCATTATATAATCCAGCAAAATGTTTCTCACACTTGTTACCTTGTTGTTTCGATATGTTATTCTGTAAAGCCAAAATAAATCTCATTTGACGCACTGACTTTTATTCCGTAAATCCTTTATGGTAAATAATAATATGCGCCTTATTTATCTGCACTGGAAAATCAACCCACAATAATAATAACATTCTGCTCGTTAACATTTCATTTACACAGGCACTGACGTTGCTAGACTCACTTCCCGACCCATTACCTTCGTCGCACTTATTACATTGATGAGCACATAGGCATTTCACCCAGGAAAAAGACGCTGTCAGAGAAAATCTTACGTTGCCATTCTATAAGTTCGTATTACATTTAAGAAACTCCCGTGCCTTTAACCCCTTCAAACACAATTAATCAAAATAAATCCCAAGACTTTCCTATTCCTTGCTAGGCTTCTCAATTCGCTGTTTGTCTCACACTGCTCAGCATAATTAAATCTTGCTATCTGTACAATCGATGTTATTTTATGTGTGGTGCAATATTGTTATTCTAATTGCCTACTTCATTTACTCGGTGAGAAGAGAAAACCACAGTTCTCTTCATTTTCCAACAATGGTCTGAACCTCGACTCCCGTTTGATTCCTTGGCCTTGGATGATCTCGTATTCTTCCAATGTATTCTTTAACAGATTGTCTTTGATTTTGACTTTAGCTTATAGTTTTATCTGAGAAGAGCTCCAAGGATCTACAATACTGCCTGCGTGTACAAGCTATCAATGATTCTTTTTTCGCTATCTTCTCTTGTAAGTTGACCAGTCTAGCAGCCTTGAAAAAGATAAAAACTCAAACAAAATTTCTGGATCGCCCCCATTCTATGGTCCCTTGAAGTATTTCAGTATTCACTTCATAGCACTGGATTCCTTAATTTGTTATGACCACTAGAGAAAAAAAATTATATCTAGGTGAGACTTCGTCAATCACTAATCTTTATAAAAATGTTACAGATTTTTCTCTGATAAATCTGAGGTTGCTGGGGTAGCCTATTCAAATCCAGGTAAAAATGTCACAGGGAAAAAAGTCACAATAATCTTACCTAGATAGAGACCCCCACGAGTTTTAACATGGTATGTATCCACCTTTGTGGCGTGTTTAGTGCAAGTCCGTTGGGGATTTTTTTTAATCCGGTATGTATCCACCTTTGCGACATGTTTAGTATAAGCCCGTTGGGGATTTTGTTTAACCCGATATGTATCCACCTTTGCGACATGTTTAGTACAGTACAAGCCCGTTGGGGATTTTTTTAACTCAGTATGTATCCACCTTTGTGGTGTGTTTAGTACAAGCCCGCTGAGGATTTTTTTTAACCTGGCATGTGTCCACCTTTGCGACATGTTAGTGTACAAGCCTGTTGATTTTTTTTAACCTGGTAAGTATCCACCTTTCCGACGTGTTTAGTACAAGCCCGTTGGGGAATTTTTTAACCTGGTATGTATCCACCTTTATGGCGTGTTTAGTACAAGCCCGTTGGGGATTTTTTAAAACCCGGTATGTCTCCACTTTTGCAGCGTGTTTAGTACAAGCCTGTTGGGGATTTTGTTTAACCCGGTAAGTGTCCACCTTTGTGGCGTGTTTAGTACAAGCCCGTTGGTGATTTTTTTAACACGCTATGTATCCACCATAGCGGCGTGTTTAGTACAAGCCTGTTGGGAATTTTTTAAAACCTGGTATGTGTCCACCTTTGTGGCATGTTTAGTGCAAGCCCATTGAGATTTTTTTAAAACCCAGTATGTATCCACTTTTGCAGAGTTTAGTACAAGTCTGTTGGGGATTTTGTTTAACCTGGTATGTATCCACTTTTGCAGCGAGTTTAGTACAAGCCTGTTGGGAATTTTTTTTAAAACAATATGTATCCACCTTTCCGACGTGTTTAGTACAAGCTCACTGAGGATTTTTTTTACCTGGTATGTATCCACCTTTGCGGTATTTTAGTACAAGCCTGCTGGGAATTTTTTAAAACCTGGTATGTATCCACTTTTGCAGCGTGTTTAGTACAAGGGAGTAGGGATTTTTTAACCTGGTATGTATCCACCTTTGCGGCGTGTTTAGTACAAGCCCATTGGGGATTTTTTTAACCCTGTATGTATCCATCTTTGCAGCGTATTTAGTACAAGCCTGCTGGGGGATTTTTTAACCCGGTATGTATCCACCTTGCAGCGTGTTTAGTACAAGACTGTTTTTTTTTTACCCGGTATGTATCCACCTTTGCAGCGTGTTTAGTACAAGCCTGTTGGGGATTTTTTAAAACCCGGTATGTATCCACCTTTGCAAAATGCTTAGTACAAGCCCATTGGTGATTTTTTTAACCCGGTATGTATCCACCTTTGTGGCGTGTTTAGTACAAGCCCATTGGGGATTTTTTTAACCCTGTATGTATCCACCTTTGCAGCGTATTTAGTACAAGCCTGCTGGGGATTCTTTTAACCCGGTATGTATCCACTTTTGCAGTGTGTTCAGTACAAGACCGTTGGGATTTTTTTTAACCCGGTATGTATCCACCTTTGTGGCGTGTTTAGCACAAGCCTGTTGGGGATTTTTTTTAACACGTTATGTATCCACCTTCGCGGAGTGTTTAGTACAAGCCCGTTGGTGATTTTTTTTTAACCCGGTATGTATCCACCTTTGCGGAGTGTTTAGAACAAGCCCGTTGGGAATTTTTTTTAACCCGGTATGTATCCACCTTTGCAGCGTGTTTAGTACAAGCCCATTGAGATTTTTTTCAACTCGGTGTGTATCCACTTTTGAGGAGTGTTTAGTACAAGCCCGTTGGGGATTTCTTTAACCTGATATGTATCCACCTTTGCAGCGTGTTTAGTACAAGCCCGTCGTGGATTTTTTTTAACCCGGTATGTATCCACCTTTGCGACGTGTTTACTACAGGCCCATTGAGGATTTTTTCTACCTGGTGTGTATCCACCTTTGCGGCTTGTTTAGTACAAGCCCGTTGAGATTTTTTAAACCCGGTATGTATCCACCTTTGTGGAGTGTTAATACAAGCCTGTTGGGGATTTTGTTTAACCCGGTATGCATCCACCTTTGTGGTGTGTTTAGTACAAGCCCGCTGGGGATCTCCTTACAAACATAAACAAAAGACTGTAAATATCATAAAAATAAAGAACCCAAGAAATATTGTGAATTTTTCCCCTGTGACTTTATTACCGGACACCATAAATTTATGTGCCTTTTTTCCCTGTGACTTTTTTCCTAGCCAAAATTAACTTTTCTCCTGTGACTTTTTTCCTTTGACTTTATTACCGGCCACCGCCTATTCACTTTCTGTTCAGCTACTGATGACCTTTCAACTGATTCGTCCCTTTTGAGATACACAAATGAGAGAGAGAGAGAGAGAGAGAGAGAGAGAGAGAGAGAGAGAGAGAGAGAGAGAGAGAGAGAGAGAGAGGCTCAAGCCGGTAAATTTTGGAATGACCAGTGGCAAGGTTAATGAAATCCCTTTGTTTGCTCAAAGCTTAAGAAAACTGAATATAATAAAAGAACCATATTCCAGGAAGGAATGAGGTCTGGTATGGCAGAATAACGATAAAAAAGTATGCATGCGTACTATATACGCTATACGCACTCAGCTGTCAAAATATCTGAAAGGCTATTTCCAGTAACGAGTAAAGCACGCCTTGTGTGTGTGTATGTGTGTATATGTTACTGAGTAAAGCACGCCTTGTGTGTGTGTATGTGTGTATATATATATATATATATATATATATATATATATATATATATATATATATATATATATATATATATATATATATATATATATATATATGTATATGTATGTATAAATGTATATACATTTACATATATATACTGTATGTATATGTATATATACCTATATATATATATATATATATATATATATATATATATATATATATATATAATATATATATATTATATACACATATATATTTTATATACATATATATAATGTGTGTGTTTATTAGGAAGAAGAGGGAATATAAATTGTAAAACTATTCATTGGAGAGAGAGAGAGAGAGAGAGAGAGAGAGAGTTTCATAGGACTTGAATAACGTGGAAAAAAAACGAACATAACATCCTAAGCTCTGACTTTTGGGATAACGCTGGTATGGAAGTCTTGTGCCCACTCCGTAAACAGCCAGAATGTGTTTTCTCTTTCACAGATTGCTTCAGTTACGGGATGTTCGACTAAAAGAGTAATCCCTTACCTCCACAGAATGGCAAGTGGCGGTGCTATGCCAGTGTGCGATAATTGTTGTACAAATACGAGAATTTGATAGAATGCAATGTACGGTACCTTGTGTCCGATAACGGGATATTAAGGCAATTTGTTTCAAAATTCAGTACAGATGCATGATAATTTGAAAATTATTGACCAAATGGTAAGAAAGTCTCGTATTCCCTTGTGTGCTCCTGTCACTTGTCCTTACGTTTCATTGATTATAACCCTATATTTGACTATTCCTGGCAATTACCTGTATTACACCTGAAACTAATTAAGCTGAGGAATCTGACAGACACGAGCCTCCCACCTCTCGAGTTCTGAGATGGGGGAAGTCGGGGAGGGGGTAACGAGAAAAGTAAGCTAAGAAAAATAGGATTAAAATGCAGAGGTTAAAGCAGGGAAATCTAGATATGAACAGAAACAGAAACAGAAAAGTATGGTACAAAAATTCCTAAATAGCAGTCTGGTAAATGTGATGTTTAGACACTTAACACACTAATCATAATTTTACATTCAAAACAATAGTCCATGAGTACGTATACAGGGGATACAACCATGTGCATAAATTTTTCACCAAATAATTAAGCTACATATTTATTAATGTAAAGAATGATTCCTTACAATACCACAGAATATCCTACCAAAATTGTTTAATTCCCCGTCACTATCCTACGCAAGTAATATGGTTACTCCCTTCTGTGCACATTATGCTTCCACTGACGTTGGTGTCTTGATTTTTTTGTCACAACCTTTCAAAGTTTAAGAAAAAAATATTTATCTAGCTTTTAGTGCTAATTATACAAGTAGGTCTATATTGGCGAAATTTACGATACTTTATAATGAAAACGCTATGGTAATATAGATTCAAATACGATCATTTTGATATGTTTGATATAACATTTTGGATATTTTCTTCTGGAATTACTGTGGAGCAAATGCCTAGACAGTGTAGACTAACTTACTATCTAGGACTAGCGACCTTGCTATAAGTGCGAAAACAGGAGGCCTTCAACCCTTGTCATATCTAACATGCTTGAAAACTGAATTCTCTACGCCGTCCACTTAATCATCAAACGTATCGAGACGTATATGAGATACGGAGTTGTGGTAGGGGAAGTTGCTCAGTGAAGGAGTTTGCAAGGAAAAACTATTGTATAAGGGCCAGTATGAGGTGAATCCAACGGCTAACGTATCGGAATGGAGCGAAAGCTTATGGACGTTATAGAGAAATTTCGGAGGATGTAAACCCAAAAGTAGAAAGATTGCAGCAGACCCGGCAACCAGTGTACAAGTAGTTACCGAAACACTATGGAGGGAATTAGTCTATGTTAATGGCATATTGTCTGTACGAAATTGACAGGAGATACATTCCTAACCTAAATTTTCTTTTAAACTTGGGCGCCATGTCCTGATCTAGCTAGATGGGTTGGGATTATGTTGACAACCCAACCTCAAAGTTTCAATATTTTCAGCCTTTAAACCAGCTAAAAACGAAATGGACCTGAATCCAAGGCCGATTAAAAGCGATGGTTTGTGCTAGGATTGACGACGTTGACTCCTAAAATAAACGTCACTGTTATTTGAAATAAACTTTTGGTGTCTGCTACGAGCAGAAAACAAGGCGACAGGAGTGAACAGCGCAGCGAGAAATGTCTCCATTAAGGCATTTAATTTAACCTTCACAAACATTGTCACGCAAATGTAGCCTAGCTTTTACATCGGCCTTGGCTGGTATCATTTACTTTTCTTGGTCTCACAACTCACCGAAACTAAGAAACATTTAGTTGCAGGCTTGCATAGAACTTACAGCAAACACAGACTTACCCTACTCTTTCGGGAGTTTAGAAAAAGGAATAAATGTCATCCACCATTGACAAGTTCATACTTAATGGACACTAAATCTCTTGTAAACAAACGCAGACGACACAATTAATGGTGAGTGCTACCGCCATCTATTGCTCTGAGTTCAAAATGATTCCATACCTGTATATAGCCTTTATATTTATCCAGTAAAATTACAGAACCCACACGCACACACACATATATATTAGTTAAATCATAAGCAACTAATTTAAGTGAAGTAAAGTAAGTATACACTATATAGGAAAAGGATATCCAAGGGAAAAATAAAGGAAGGTAAATCATTTTAATAAGAAAAACTAAAGATAACATAAAAATTGCAATAAAATGACCAGCAGCAGCAGCAGCAAAAAAACTTATTGGCGCAAAAACATACAAGCCACTTGCGATACATGTATACCTGGACCCTGGACCTGTTCGCAGTTTAAAATATACTTTTATGTATACACGACCATCGCCAGTGCACGCAACGGTTATGGTTTATAAGTTTTTTTCTAAAATTGTAAAGAGGGAGAGACTGAAAGGATAAAGAAAAACGCTTATTATGAACATTTCACTTTATTCTATGCGGTTGACAATACAATACAAGAAAGGCAGCGGAAATAATATAGCTAAAACCTTAAGGTTACATGAAATAAAAATATACAATATTTACAATTAATTGTGGCAATAATACGAGATAATATAATAATAAGAAATAAACCTAGTGCTCTGAATGAAAGAATGGAATTGTGTATTTGCAGTAGTCTCATTTGTTTACATAAAAAAGGCCATATAATTCACAGCCAATAAATTATTCTTGACTGAAATATTAAAATTTCATTCCAAAAGAATTAAACTCTTGGCACTTACTGGATGTAAAACTGAAAACTTCAAAACAACAGATGAAATTATAATCTTTTCCTCTGAAGTGAAAACTTCAGCTTCCATTACATTTATTTGCACTTTCAACAGTGAGTGATATATCTCTTATTATATCCTTACTTTGCCTAGAAATATCACATATATCATACACAGTATCAATGCAGACCACTTGCTGGCAAGGGTTCTCACGGCAAAGGTAATAAGAAAATAATTACATACGTAAAAGTAATAATTGTGCTGGAAACAGCATGTTTTTTATGAGATTCTAAAATTCACATCTGCGTTAATTCATCACTTCAAAACCTAATTTTGAATCTATTACAGTACCTGTATAAGAGAAAATAATACTTTTTAATAAAGTATCAACACTTTTGACAATGAATAAGACTGGTACAGTATTATCCTTTATCCTATTATCTCTTTAACAAGGATAAAACATTTGTATCTTCATTACTGTAATTTAACACATCATGTACATACAGCCAAATTTTAAAGATGCACAAATAAAAATGTTTCACGAATGAATAATAGTAATATTGCCAATTTGTGAACAATCACTTCAAACTGAATTAAAATCTTTCAGCAGCATTTTCTACCTCTTTCATTATTCCCAATCTCCTTATTTCACAGAAATGATGGATAGAATTCTCTTCAGTAACCTAACCACTCAGCTGTCAATCAAAAACTTATCCTGCAATAAAAAATATATATGTATATATATAATTATATATATATATACTGTGTATATATATATATATATATATATATATATATATATATATATATATATATATATATATATATATATATATACTGTGTATATATATATATAATATATATATGGTATAGTTGCTTTAAGTGCATACAACGCATAGTTGTTTTATTATTAATGTAATATTCCTTCAGCTTCGGTTATATCTTAAAAAATTTATTGAATGTGTAGCACAGCACGATTAAACAATAATGAAAACTCAGAAATTAAATGAATACTGTATAATCTAAAATAAGTAATCATTGCACAATACAGTGTAATAATAACCATTTTGAATTATGCCAGTTATTCAATAACGGAATAGAACCAAATAAAAACGGCTGCCTTGAAGCATCGTATTGCTCACTTCCACTGCCAAATTTGACACTACGGCACATATGGCACATTGTTGAAAGGTCCAGTGTTTGTGCGAAAAGGTGACTGTGATATGACAAGTCTTCCTTCCATTACAGTACAAGGTTACATGGAGTATCTTACACCCACCTTCATGATTGTGACAATTGCTGTATATCCCTTAAGTGTATTGCATACTCTTAACTGGTTATATATATAGTGTATATCTCTCACTAGTTTTAAAATGTAAATACCTTAAAAAGTTTGTCATATACTGCATATCCTCAAAGGTTTAGCATATAATGTTCAGGGCCACAGTATTGTATAATTCCTTTGTAGTTTAGGGTGTACTGTATATCCCATACAAATTATATGCTGAATATCCTTAGGTTATAAAATTATGGATATCCTTGAAAGGTTACATTAAAAATATACAGTCTATCCCCATAGGTTATCATAGGTAAGGGGAAAAATAAAACTATTGTTTACAGTACTGCGTACGCAGAACTGCCAAATGTAAGATTAACAATTACTCTAGAATATATGATTGATTAATGAGGAAGATAAGATATATGTACACATATACAGCTGTGATAAAACACCATCTACAAAAGCAATGATTGTTATTTACACACCTACGTAATTTGGAATTGGTGATTTTGAGAAAGTATGAGTCTCCATTCATTATTTTGCTAGAGGAAGTCTACACAATTATATGAGAGTGGTTTTCAGATGATGTTTGAACCATGTTTTTACTGACTGCTACAGCACTGTGTGGGATTTACATGATGAAAATACATGTTTATATGCTTAGGTCCTTCTGCCATTATCTTCACCATCACCAATCAAGTTCTTTTTACGTCAAGTTTTCCATTTACAAGGAATAACATCCAATGATATCTCCCTGCTCTCCTCTTTAACACTTTAGTGCTAGTTTCTGCCTTCTCTTGTCTGTTGTTCTCTAGGTGGCATAATTTTCCACAATCTTGCTTTTAGTTGCGTGTAATATTTGAGCTTTATTTCCTTTCCTTGCGTTCTTTTTCTCACTTCAATTGTGGAACATGCTGCAACACAGATTTAGACGTTCATCTTTTTTTTTTTTTTTATTCCTCAACATAGGACTAAGACAGGCATGAAGGTTAAAGGATTTGTTCCCTCTTAATTTGACAGAACTTAAATTCCCCACTCATATTATAATGATTACCTGTATCACAGGGATTTCTAACAGGACTACTAATGGTCATATTGCAGAACAAGTTGCGGCTGTTTCGTGTAATTCCGTGCTTTTGACTACTGTGATCTTGGAGACCATCAACCCCCTTCCAAAAATTAATGTGTTCAGTTCTACTTTAAATTTCATAGATGAATAAGCTGTCTGGACTGATCCAGTTAATAAACTATGATGGATGATCGTAATTTGCTTTGGACGGTATATAATCTGCAGTTTTATATAAGGACATTTCTACATTTCTACTCATTCAGTTTTCACATAGTTATTGATAATTACAGTTGTTACAACACCAGATTTCTCACAATCTACTTTTCACGAAACCTTCTGCAGATGTGAAATTACGCCATGTGTCCTTCACACTAATGTAAGTAAAAGACACTTATATTAAAACGCAACGAAGGACTATAACCACACACGTAAGTTCACGATTAATGTTTCATTTTTTCTCGAGCCTATAAATTGACAACAATATACATGTACGTTTCCTCGGAGAGGATTCTTAAGTGCAAAAGTTACAAGGTATGAATGCATATTGCCTAATCGGGTTTTTCATAATAACCTCTAAAAAAAACTCCTCTTTTTTTCCTACTTCTTTAGTGGTCCGTGATTCATTCTCCAAGGAGGGGGTTTACTGCTGGTATCTACTTTTAGGCGATACTGACTGCTTATAACGTGCTATATAGTTTCTTTTAGCAGTACACATTATGGTTACATTTCCGAAATTCTGTTTTAATTAAAAGGTATTATGCTTACTGATGTATATGTCTGGAACAAAATAATATCATCATACATGCACTGTTTTATACAGCACATTCATAGATTTTGCAAGCTGAAATACGACTTAAAACAGTTCACCTGCATTCTTCATTTCATAAAAAGACAATAAAATGGCGTACCTTGAAAGTGATCTCAGATACTTCTAGCCAAAACAACAATGCTGAACCAGCACCCCTTCCAACCTCACTGAACCACAGGGGATCACTCGGAAATCTTCGTTTTCAGGATACTGGATTGTCAGATTCATAAAAAATATCACTTCTCAAAAGTTGAAATTATGGACGGCTCTTATCTATCACAGTATGAATTACTATTCATTTAAGCTCTGTATGAAAGAAGCCTGTAGTAAACTATCGTAGCAAATTTACAATCTAGGCAGCTATCTGCGAAAGTACCTACGCTTCGCATTTTCAAAGAACATTCTTACATTTATATTACCCATTCAGGATCATTTTTCAGAAAACGAAAATAAGAACGATGTATCGCAACAGCAGAACCTTAGAAAATGTTAACCTCGCTATATTTCATAGTCTGAGAAGAGGATCTATAAATGCCTACTATAAATTTCTAACTTAAAAGCTCAAAAAAATCAAGAGATGGTGAAGGATTATGAATGTCTCTTGTGATCTCACAGAAAACTAAAGAACAGTCATCATATGACAGATGTTGATATGATGTACAGTATTATGATACGTTTAGCTATAAGAAAAGACCTAAGCAAAAAAGGGTTACATTTTTAGCAGTTGGCAAAAGCACCATCATATCTTTACATACTTTGGTCTAAAGTCCTTTCGGCCTAATATCTTCTGTAGCACCAATGCACATGCCATTCTTTCTGTCACTTCAACAGAAGGTAAACGAGAAACTAAAACTGCTCCCAGCATTGCTGGGTTGTGAACATTTATGAATATACATCAATCTCTGCAAATGGCAGACTCATTCAGCTCTATCAAAAGGCTTGCAAAGCTATCCATTGACACCTCTTTGGTAGATCAAAATATTTTCCTTTATAGGACACTACAGTTCTCTTTTTAGTGAAAACAAAGAGAGAAGATGGAAATTCAACATGGGGCTAACAGCTGGTAATTAACACCAGTGAGTTAATGAAGAATCACATGAAAAACCCATACAAAGAAATGAAATTGAGCTCACAACATCAACAAATTTCCATACAGACAACTGGACCAGTTATCATTTCAGTAAAACCTTAACCTTCGAAGGGTTTTCAGAGCTGGTCTTCACTCCCTTTGACGCCTTTTTCCTTCTTTTCCCAGAAAGTTTAAAATCAATTTAATCTTGGTTAGAGGTATGATATGGTATCCAGCAATAATTCTTCAAGAAAACCCTCCCTGCCAAAAAAGGCAAGGAAAATAATTCCCCCAAGTGCAATTAGAATGTGTGGTTGACAGCACACTGAGTTGATAACGCTTACATTATGTCAGAAGTTAACCCATTATCATTAATTATATGCCCCTAAATTCTTATATGACTTTGCATGCATTTTTGATGAGCTGCTTCTTCGAAGACTTTTTCTTCCCGTTCAAAGTGATGGTGTCGCCCTTCTTTAATTTGGCAGGATTTCCGAAGATAGCTGAAAGGAAAGTCTCAGTGTAGTTTGATATGAAAGGGTTAAGCAGATGGATTTTTATAAGTCATTATTGTTGTATAACATTTTACTGACTGTCATGAAAGATGGGAGAGCACTTTATTAGTCTAAGATTAGTTTTATAACAAAAGGTATAAAGACATTGACACATTTATATCAGAACTGTTCAGGATTTAACGTTAAGTCAGTTGAAAAGCTTTCTTTTACAACTCCTAAAGAGTGAATATGTACTGTTTCATAAAAATGAGGAAGCCATGGGTTCTCTGTAAAGTACAATCTATTTGTTTACAAAAATTTTAAAAATTACGAATAAAAACTATGGAAAAATCCAAGAATCTAACATCGTACTCTACTTACTCTCAGTAACATCTTTCGAAGCGTAAATATCTTCAGGCTGTGAGATGAGAGCTAGATATCTCTCCACAAGGTAATTGAAAACCTGGTCTACGTTGAGGTCCTCCTTGACAGAAGTCCGGTATAACCTCATGCGGCAGTCCCTGGCGAAGCTTTCCACCTCCTCCCTGTTGATAAATAAGACGAATAAAGAATAATGCATCACATGACAGAGAGAGAGAGAGAGAGAGAGAGAGAGAGAGTGAAGACGCTTAGGCAAAGAGAGGAAAAACGATATTGCACATATATTTCATGGTAGTTTTAACCAATCTTGTTGCACGTTCCTCTTCCACCACCATGTTTTAAATATCTAATTCCTATTTCTTCTTTCGAATTCTTTCGGGAAGAGGACATACAGCCCTATAACTCGTAAAGCTGTATTTGAATGTACATGTTGCTGGCCTTCCCGGCAAAAAAAAAAAAAAAAATCATATAACCCCAAAATATTGTAGCAGAAATCATGCAAAGCCTCTCTCACGAATATAATTTTGTTTAAAAAAGACACTTTTAAAGCAGACATAAAAATTGAAGATACATCCCTCAACTAAACGATTTTAAGTGAGGAGAAAAATGATTTTACAATGTGTTATCAATGCCTAAACCTTTCATTGGAGTTTTACAATACTCATACTGATATTAAGAGTGAGGACATGAACATTCCTATACAGAAAATAAAATAGCAGATAGCGCAAAAGTACGCATATTGACATGACATATGGAATGGCAGGGTGTTATGTTTAGGGCAGTGCCTATGCACTGGGTTTACAAGTCCTCGGTTATACTACTCTAGAAGCACAGAAAGGAAGGTTAAAGGGTACTTGAATATAACATATTATTGCAAAATAACAGAACGCTAGACTGAGATGTTGTGGATATGCTGTAAGAATAGCTGAAGGAGAGATAGGGAAAAACTTCTGAATAAACTTGGTAATCTTCAGACCAACAGTGTGTCCGATTTTTTCCCGATAAGTTGCCATGGTACGATAATGAAACCTTCAGACTCGTTAACCACGGCTATGGCTGAGTTTGACCATATACTGACATAAAATCAAAAGTCATCGATGTCGAAGAACGCCAGATAAAAACAGTTAACATGAAACACGTTGCCTGAGGCATAAGGACTTCGGGAGGAGTACCGACTGTTTTACAGAAGTCTGTAATATGTAACCACAGCATTTACATTTCAACATTAAAGATGTGACAGTAATATCTTTACACGTTAGGGTCCGTTGACCAGATTATTAGATAGGCTTGGCGTAACTGGATGCTCATCTCATAAAAAGCAAGTAAAAATGCGCCGAAGTTTCTTCGGCGCAATCGAGTTTTCTGTACAGCCGCTACAGCGTATAATCAATGCCACGAAAGTAGAACTATCTTTCGGTGGTCTTGGCATAATGCTGCATGAGCCGCGGCCCATGAAACTTTAACCACGGCGGCCGGTGGTGGTCTGTCCTATATCGTTGCCAGAAGCATGATTGTGGCTAACTTTAACCTAAATAAAATAAAACCTACCGAGGCTAGAGGGCTGCAATTTGGTATGTTTGATGACTAGAGGGTGGATGATCAACATACCAATTTGCAGCCCTCTAGCCTCAGTAGCTTTTAAGATCTGAGGGCGGACAGAAAAAGTGCGGACGGACAGACAAAGCCGGTACAATAGTTTTCTTTTACAGAAAAATAAAAATCGAGCCAAGTCTACTTTTAGAGATCTCACCACCAGCAAAGATCACATGGGATGGCTGCCAAAGAGAATATTCACGAACGAAATTGGTTAAACATTTACCAGATAATCTGATAAATCCATATTAACCATTATAAAAATAATTATGGAAATGTACTGTAAATGTAATTCACAATAATACAAAACAACAAGTCAATAAGATGATAGTGAGATCATCTACAATTAGATTCAGATTGATTATAACACACAATATCTCATTAATTCTTCGTTATTAGTGATCATAACTCTCACTGTACAACTGTACTTTTCCTGTAATCTATCAGTTGAAAAACAGGACTCTTGAAAAATCCAATAGTAAATGCTAAATTGCATGAGACCAACACTCGAGAAGACAAGATGGAGGTACTATATACATCAAAGCCTAAAATGTTAAAAATAAAGAAAAACATCCGCAACCGAACACATAAAAGGACGGAATTTGAACAGCAGGTCTACGAAAGGGTTTTAATGTCTGCCAGCCATAGATAAGGAATCTCGACGGTGGACACAAAACAAGAGACGAGCATTCCAGAGGAAATGGCTCTTGGAACAGTCACGATGTTGACTTGGACATTTAGTGGGCAAACGACGATGGCCCCTTTTTATTTGCCTTTTAATGATTATACTCGTACGACCTTTCTCAAAGTCATTTAGGGTTCCTTAGCTTTACCTGTGCTGATTCACACGTACACACACACACACATACACGCACAAATAAATAAAAAAAAAAAAAAATATATATATATATATATATATATATATATATATATATATATATATATATATATATATATATATATAACATTAAGCTACAAATGTCGTTAATATTCATTTCACGCTACTGCGGGAATATCACGGAAGGGGAATTATGTATGATAAATGGTTTGGTACCTAAGTAACTCGAACACTCGATAGTGCGAACCAACGTTCCAGTTGACGTTCAAGACCACTGGACTATCAAGGTGCCAAACCATTCATCACTTATAATTCCCCTTCGGTGATATTCCCGAAGCAGTGTGAATTGGATATCGAAAGCCACTTGTAGCTTAATGTTTGTATAAAAAATGTCACAGTGATGTGATAAAAATTCATGAATATACATATATATATATATATATATATATATATATATATATATATATATATATATA